>NC_079164.1:65542508-65617508 GCF_947568905.1 Ostrea edulis
CAAAATTCTAAGTTAACTTGAATAAAAATTCTTGTGATTCAACGTTACTTCACAGACATAAATACCATTGTGTCTCTGATTTAAATCATGAAAAAACGTCACTCTATGATATGTAAGAAAAAAATATGAAACAATCACACATAATTAACTATACTTCTGGAAGTCCCTGAAAATGCATAAATTAGACTCGTTTACCTAAATTGTAATAACAGGTGGATGGATTATTCTTTTGCATGCTTTAAAAAAAACAGTGATCCTCATTTTGAAGTCAAGCCTTATTTATTCTTATGTAATTCTTAGCTTAAGGTATCATTAAAACTGTTTTGTAGGGATTAGCCCTACCGAATAGACAATTCCCAAAACACAAGCAATCAAAACAAAAAACGGCGAGTTTTTCTGTTTGTATGCAAAAATGAAAACATTGCTGTAAATGAAGTAACCATAGAAATGCTTTGTATTAGTTGCTTTTAAAAAAGTAATGTGTCAATTTCATGAATTGCATTTTTCTTTTGTTCGTTTTGTCGATTTTTTTAAGATTGAAAATCTTGAAAAATTGTTACGTCGTACGAAAATTAGAACACCAGAAAAATATCTCCCTTGCCTTGAAGAGCATTTCAACCAATGAAATAATTGAAAATTTTCACTTCATGCACTTTCTACCAATGAAAAAAGAGAGGAAGTGCATAGTCGGAAGACTGTAAAACACTTCAACTCTGTATACCGTCTTCCAAGGAAGACGGTAATGAGAGTACCAAACCCCCGTATGCGTAACCCGGATGCAGTTTACCCCAAGATTGAGCGGAGGTATAAATGTCTAGGTGTTGCGTGATTGGCTAATATCAAGAGTGAAATTATTTGAAATTGAAAGAAATGTTATAGAGGTTCAAATTAATTGTCAGGATGAAAAATTATCGCACACAATCGAGAAATGACTGATGAAATTACAATAGTAGGGGTGTGCTTAAAATGAAGGGTGTAATTTACTGCAGATTGATATGTGTTGTAAAAAGTACAAATATGGCCTATAAAAGACACGGGACCCTATATATTTTTTGTCATTTTTTATCAACACTTGGAATGAACTTTGAAATGTTTGCGGTCATTTGTTTAAAATCGATATAGTTAATTAGCGAGAGGGCCAAAGTTTAATATTGAGGTCTATGGGAAATGAATTGGTACTCTTTTCCCATGAACACGTTCGTGCGCACATGTTCTCGTCGTTCGAGACTCTAAGAACGGAGCACGAGAACAACGGGAAAGGCGACCTCGAACGCACTCTAGATACGGACTCCTGTTTTGATAATGAAACCGTATTTTAGATGTGTATTATAATTTGAACTATGTCGCAATACTACAGTAATAATTTTTTTTAAAAACCTAGCAAACACATTGAAAGTTCAACAAAAAGAAGAATATGTGCGACTTTCAATATTAAAGTAAATCCAGGTATCGAAAAGTGTACAGTTTATTTAAATTTTTTTCTTCTTCAGATGACTCTTTTCCCTGTATCCTGTATGAGGAAAACTCGCAAATGCAAAACACGTGTTCAAATTTTCATTTACGGCTTTATGGTTCTAACAAGTGTTCTGATTATAGTGAAATTAATTAGAGCAATGGTATCCAAGGACAACTATAGTATTGACATGTTCCCTACAAGAGTTACAAAATCTGCGTCTCCTAGCTGCGCTGGAAACGGATCTTCGTTGTTTCTTTTCATATCCGTCCCTAGTTCAGTGGCGAATTTTAGACAGAGGTCAGCGATTCGAAATGCGTGGGGAAGTGTAGCCACAGCAAACCCGTCTCTAAAAGTGGTTTTCTTTGTGGGGACGTCAGAGGAGAGAAAATTGAAACAAATTATAGCAAAAGAAAAACAAATTTTTCAGGACATAGTTGAAATAGATGTAAAAGAAAAGTATGAAAATTTAGCAAAGAAGTCCATTGGAATTTTAAAGTGGATTTACATGAATTGTAACAGTGCTATGTATTTTTTGAAAGTAGACGATGATATTTTTTTAAATATAGGAAAATTAGTAGATGATCTCAAACGTATGGGTCCAAGGAATTCTATAATAGGATGTAAAGTGATGAACACCTCACCATTTAGATTTCCGCTGTCAAAATGGTACATTTCGCGAAAACAATACAGCGGTGATACGTTTCCGGATTATATCAGTGGGCCAGCATACGTCATCACGGGTGATATTTTTTCTAAACTGTATTTTGCAACAAAAACTGTGCCAAATATATTCTTGGAGGATGTGTACATTAATGGACTGTGCAGGGAGCACATTAATGGCGTGGCTGTAGGACACCCTGGATTTAGTTGTGGATATAGGGACCAAGGGCCCTGTGGAACAAATTTTAGATACAAAATTACCGGACACCACTACTACCCTAAAGAAATAGAACGAATGTGGGACGAGTTAAATGATAAGTGGCACACATGTCCATTGTCACAAACGTACTGGTTTTCAAAAGTCGTGGATGTTTTCAACAGTTTTCTTTGATAATGTTGTAGGTTAACTGCAGGTTTTTTCACATTATTATACTGGGCATGCTTTCCTCATTATACTTTGGTAATTAAGTAAAGCTATGATTCCATATAGAATTGATAACTCGCTGATGATAGGACATGCATCTTGTAGATGTGACAGTGTTCGAAATAGGTTTGCTTTATGAAAAAACCTTTGGACACTTTGTAACTTGTATATGAAATTACTGCTTACAAACCATATTCTTGAGTGTACTATTTTTCCATTTTTAGTATTAAAGATAATCAATCTCAATACAAGAAACAATCAACTCACTGGCACCAATGCATTCTTGATTACACCAACAGTCTTTAATAGAATCATTCTTAGTCTAAAGGTCAAAGGTTTTTTTTCTACGTTTGTCAATTCATATGCAGATTTCCATTGTAGTGTAGAATCAAGTTGTTAAAGCTACAACACTCAAAAACCAGGGTTGGACAACAAAAATATATACCGAAAAATATTCTTCTAAAGAACTACAGGGCAAGATATTAATGCAAACATTAAAGTTTATTGATCATTATAGGATTGCTAAATGGAATATATATATATATATATATATATATCCGAATTATTTTTTTTAAAAAGATCAGTGTCTGGTATAAGATATTAAAAGAAACTAGAGCAAAGCTCGTTGCAAAGCAACGAGAGGTCTTCCGTCGGAGCTGTGTGACATAAAAACCTTGAACTTGACCATATGTCCTTGGGTCAGGTCCTAATGCAGCCTTAATTAACATGAAAATCTGTTGTAAGTATGAAATCTAAATGTTTCTTCATTACAGCATATGGTCAGGACAGGGTTTGTATTTTCAAAAAAGTGAACTTGAAAATATGAGCATGGGTCAAGGCCAGGACACTTTCTTTGATCATATGGAAACTTCTTTCAGTATTAATTAAAATTTGCCATTAGTTAGATCTATTAAGACTCTAATCAATTTTTAACTTTTAGACCTTTAGAAATGGTGCAAATGACCTTACATCAAGATTATTTATGTTATTGTCATTAATAATCTTTATGTGAAGATTGAGCTTACGGTGTATTTTTAAAAGTTACGGTCTGGGCACATTTGCACGGATAGGCGGACTTGGTGATATCTTAAACTTTGTTTGCTGGAACTATAATTAGTGTTCGGTAATATTGCTATCTATTCTTCCGGCTCGAAGAGACAGTCTCTTTTGTTAGATTGTCAGATATTAATGGGAAGGTTTTATGAAAAGTGGTGTTTTATGATGTGGATATCATAAAAACATTGCTTTTCACAAAAACCGCATCTACTTGCACGCATGATTGTATTTAGATGAAATGAAATGAACCGACAAATAAATCCTTCTGTATGCAGACAATTATAAGTTAATAAAACTTAAAACTACTTCATTTTATTTAGTACGATTTTTTCTGACAATTAGAAACGTCACATACCCTTACCGTAAACTTATTGTGAGGAAAATGACAACCCGATAAATAATCAGGAAAATTGTGTAGGTTTTTTTTAAATGTATGTATAACTTGACACAAATATTATGAGGTCCATTGATCACTAACTCGAAATGTTTGCGGTAGCATCTTTACAATTACTTTATAATTGAAATAAAACATAATATAATTGTTAATTAAGTATGATATAATGTAAAAGGATTCAAAATGATTTCAAACATAATTTTCCAGTAATTGATGTGTTTATTTATGCGATGGACGAAAGCCGAGTTAGCTTCGATGTTTTTGTTTTGATTATGCAAGCTTGTCACTCTGGCCACCTGCGAGCGAGGCGAGAGTTGGGTTACATAACTGTATAAACAACGCTGACCGTGAAGAATGTAAACAGCTTGCAGTTATTGACCATGATTTATTTTACGTTTGAACGTTTTATTTTTATGTATATTACTTATTTTAATTCTAATTTGAAACAAATAAAAGATAATTTATCTCTCTCCTTTTGTTGTTGTTGAAGGTTTGTTTATGTTAAAACGAAAGAAAAAGAGAAATGTATCATTAAATAATTTGTATTTGAACCACAGAGCATGTTAAAAACCTTATTTAAAATGAATATTAGTATCTATTGTAGTCAGGTATGTTATTTTTAGCAAGTTTATTTCAGTTATACGCATGAAGAGTTCTCGCTCACTTGCCAAATGAAAATGGCTACTTGTTTACGGGTATAGCTTTTTACTCTAATATAACACAAGATTCGAACAAAATAACAATTTCATGAGATAAATAAGATGTTAAAGAACAACTTTTCCATCGGAAGCCATATCGAATTCTTTGCCGTTTTTGAGCTATAAAGCGAAAACTTTTAGGGGCCGTAGATCCCTAATTTAAGGGGCCAGCCCCTTTTTACTGGTGCCAAATAAAAACTCTTGAAATTCTACACAACTTTTATTCTACATGTCTTAACAAAATATTTTTAGTTTAAAAGATACAAAGGAAATTATGTGCAAATTTTCGCTCTTTCAGGCGTCCTGATTTTTGACCCCTCTCTATCGCCATTTTAAATGAAAAAACAAAATATGATGTGCACAACTACAATGCTTCTACTTTACCAATTCAGTGTTTTCTCTGCTCCAATTATTATAGTCTCGGAGTCTTTATCTGGAAACCAAAGCCCCTAAAATTTCACTAAAAGGGAAATAACTCGCAAGCGGAAGAGAATATCCAAAATGTTTAAAAGTATTTTGAAAGTCTTTAGTAAAATGTATTAAAGCTGAAAATTTGAGCAAAATCGGTTGAGGAATGAGTGAGATATGAAGCTTCAAAGTTAGCGTCTAGGAAAAAAAAAAAAAAGAATAATAAGAATAATCTTAACCAGCACAATAAGTAGAAGGTCTTCCGTTGCTACGGAAGACCTTAACAAAATAAACAGTACACAAAGTTAAAATTTTAACGCAAGCGCTTTCATTTCATAATCCTCAGGCGTTATATTTTAAAATATACATGTCTATATATGAATGTGTGAGAGAGAAAGAAAGAGTGGGGCGTTGGTTAAACAATATACAATCAATCAACCAATGTGTTGTTCAATGAGAAAAATGCAGCTACTAAGGTTGAGTGATTTGGTTCATGGATCTCTTTTATCAGAGAATTTCGAACTTACAAAATCATGTAATCGCACTAAACAAATGTCAAATGCAGATAATCCTACTGACGATTGTATTTTAAAGCCAATGCACAAATATTTATTCGTATGAAACTGAATCTATGGAACTTTAACTCGAATTCCTGCGGAGTTGAATCAACTATCAGATTAACACTATTTCTTAAATCCCATATTTGAGCCTCTAAATACCGAAAGTCAATACATTTTAACACTGATTTTGTTTTCTATAGAAAAAAATCCCGTTTTATATATGCTATAATAAGTTGGAACTAAACAATTATTATAAAGGACACCTTTACTGAACTTTTCCTCTATTTGTCGGCTTTCTTTGTATTAAATGAAATCAAATAATCTTTATGGGTTACTGTCTCGTAATAACACGTCCACTGATGCATGTCTTCTAAACAGCATTTCAAAATGCTTTTAGACAAGTCCATTATCATATTTCAAATTCTCTTTCATTTTGACAGCCTTTGAACTGTGCTTTCTATATCTAGTTCTATGACTAACCTTGATATAAAAACCGCTATTCCCTACTGGCTGAATAAACATCTACATCTATACTACTACATGTATATAACAAGATAATTGTGATGGGAAGCATCAAATCGGCCGCTAGAATTTTAGATATTCTAAAATATTTCTTAAGAAACACACAGAAAGTATAATATGAAATATTCTATTTAAACATGGAGACAAAATTTAAGAGACAATTTGAATACTCGCTTTGAAAATAAAGAAGGCATCAATACTATCATTTGTGTAAGAACACTCTAGAGAAACTGCTGAATGAAACATCATTTTAGGTTTGAACATTTGATGTGTTTGGTTAATATTGCAGCGGAACCTGAAATAAATCATTTTAAAATCAGCAGGTGCGCCTCAGAAGATCTTAAACTCTACAGTGCTACAATATGTACATGTATAGCGAGAAAGTTCAGAGAAAACATATCTAAATAATACGGATGTCACCCAAGTCTGTCTATGAAAAAGACACAGGGAGCCAAGAGCGTTATCAAAGATGATTGGATGAAGTTTAAAACCTGAAGTATTATTTATTCCCAAATTTTAGTATGCGTACCAGAAGATTCCATTAATTTTACACCAGATTTCATTATCAAAATACAGTTACACACGGGACGTTCTGGAGGCTTTCCTCCCACCAGGGTGGACTGGGGACCTCAAAGCGACCAACAGACCCCGTATCTATTTGATTGTTTTCTGCGCCCCTCTAAATTGAAATCTTAAATCCGCCCGTGCTGATATTGAAATTTGCATTGAAGAACCTAACGTGATTTATAAATCGTTAAAATGTAATGTAAAAAGGTGGATTTAAATATCCCCTTTCATAAGCCAGTCCTATTGCAGTACTTGTAACCGGTCATCAGTAATTCATTGTATTAAACAAACAACTTAAAGGAAAGGGTATAAATACAGCTGCACGGTAGTCGGACGTTTCGGCCCAAAGACACTTCGGCCCAAAAGTTGGACACTTCGGCCCAAAAGTTGGACACTTCGGCCCAAAAGTTGGACACTTCGGCCCAGACGTTTCGGCCCCAAACATGTTTGAGACACTTCGGCCCAAAGACATTTCGGTCCAAGACACTTCGGCCCTTATTTTTTTGGTATGAGACACTTCGGCCCATATTTTTATACGCCCGTCGAAGACGGGACGTATTATGGTATGGCGTCGTCCGTCTGTCTGTCCGGACATTGTGGGCAGGATACAGACTAAACCATAAGCCCTAAGACTTAACAACTTGGTACATTTGATCACCATGATGAGAGGAAGATGTCTATTGTTTTTCAAGGTCAAGGTCGTAGTATCACTTATTAGGAAAACCTTGAGGGCAGAATACAAACCGAACCGTAAGCTCCAGGATATCATAACTTGGTATATTTGATCACCATGATGAGAGGAAGATGCCTATTGTTTGTCAAGGTCAAAGGTCAAGGTCGTAGCATCACTTTTTAGGAAAACCTTGTGGGCAGGATACAAACCGATCCGTAAGCTCCAGGATATTATAACTTGGTATATTTGATCACCATGATGAGAGGAAGATGCCTATTGTTTTTCAAGGTCGAAGGTCAAGGTCATAGTATCAATTTTTAGGAAAACCTTTTGGGCAGGATACACCGAACCGTAAGCTCCAGGATATTATAACTTGGTATATTTGATCATTATGATGAGAGAAAGGTGCCTATTGTTTTTCAAGGTCAAAGGTCAAGGTTGTAGTATCACTTATTAGGAAAACCGTGTGGGCAGGATACAAACCGAACCATAAGCTCCAGGATATTATAACTTGGTCATATTTGATCACCATGATGAGAGGAAGATGCCTATTGTTTTTCAAGGTCAAAGGTCGACGTCGCAGTATCACTTTTTAGGAAAACCTTGTGGGCAGGATACAAACCGAACCGTAAGCTCCAGGATATTATAACTTGGTATATTTGATCACCATGATGAGAGGAAGATGCCTATTGTTTTCAAGGTCGAAGGTCAAGGTCATAGTATCAATTTTTAGGAAAACCTTGTGGGCAGGATACAAACCGAACCGTAAGCTCCAGGATATTATAACTTGGTATATTTGATCATCATCATGAGAGGAAGGTGCCTATTGTTTTTCAAGGTCAAGGTCGTAGTATCACTTATTAGGAAAACCGTGTGGGCAGGATACAAACCGAACCGTTAGCATATTTATGAAGTAGCACATTCTAAGGCTATCCCTCTTTATATCTTGATATCCATTTCTACAAGCATAATAATGAATTAGCTCACAGAGGACAGTGCTAACTTCACTAAAATATGAATCCCACTAAAATATGTTTTCCTTGAGCAAAATCTACGGGCGTATTATGCCACGTTGGCGTTGCTCTTGTTCATTTTACTAACATCACCCATTATTATTGCGTGTCCACAACATAGTAAATTGACACTTCGACCCAGTGACATTTTGGCCCAACGACACTTCGGCCCAAATGTTAAATAATGACACTCATGGGTCAATTCCTTTGGATTTTATATAATTTATTTTGAATTCTTCATTATATTGGTTACAGTTCCAAATTTTACATAGGATAGTTCTCACAAATTCATATCTATGTGAACTTAAAGGACACAACGCATGTTTCTAAACTTTTCATTTTGTCAGCAAAATTAACTCTTTTTATGCCTAAAACTACTTTAAATGTGTTTTAAATGAAATATTTTGCGTAGTTTTCGAGTTTGAAAGCGATGAAATTCAAATATTGCGATATGCATATTTTCTTTCGCTAGTTTACGCGCCATTTTGTGTGACGTCATATGCACCCTCGGGTTTGAAAACATCTATTAGCCATTTCATAAACAGATTAGATTTAATCGACAAAAAACCAATTGTCACGTTAACGGCTTGTAAATAATAATGCATTAAGATGTTTTGTGCCGTGCTCGGGTGTACTAGTTGTCGGTAGAAAGGATTTAGACTGAGTATTTTGCAATTTTTCGAAGGAAGGTACGAGAAAAAAGACGTGGATAATTTTTTTGTTGGAGCAAGAACTTTACCTTAAAAAACACACCCAGTCACCTTTTCAAACATCGCTTGGACAGAGACCCTGATAAACTGCGAGAAAATGGATATATCGAAGCTATAAGCACTGGTAGGCCTATAGCATACATTCTGTTATGCTCTTCAAATTCAATACACACTCCGGATCAACTGACCTTCACCTTGTAACAACATATATCGACGATACAATGTAACTTCTACCAACTGGTAGATTTACAACGACAAAAAATAAAGATACAAAATAATTGAACTTTTAATTATACAAATAATAGAATATTGTATTTCCTAACTTTAAATTGAATTATAAAATTATTTCTTTATTGAACTCGTAGGATATTGAGTGCGTCAGTTGGCTATAACGCCGTTCTCCCACTTTGTACTTCCTTAGAAGACGTGCAGATCACAATTCAAAAATAGTAATAAGATTGCTTTATCAAAATAAAATAATGTGATTACCACTTTAAATTTGAATATTTTTATTGATTTGTGTGTGTGTTGTCTTTTTCTTTCTTTCCGAAATGCACGCTTGACAATAGCTTGGCATAGGGCCCAGTTGTCAACAATTTAACGTATCATAATTTGTCTAATCCAAAAATAAATAATGATTGCACTGTTTATTTTAGAAAAACAGTGCCAATTACAGATGTATAAAGGAATAACATCCCCCAACAGTTTGTAGACAGCGACCCATATAAACATTATTTACTAACAATTATGCCGATTTCATACACGCTTTACTCGCTATATTTGGGTATTTACATCGTTATAAGTGTGCACTGGTGGCGAACACTTATAAAACTCGGACAATTTATCAACATCGATTTAAATGTTGCCCATGGTAAATTAATTAGGCCCCTAAAAGTTGAGTTTTTAATAATATCTCGCAGTACTTTCACAATCCGAAGGGCGCATGTGACGTCACTGTACCACGTGACTACCTACATGTACCTAATTAACTTGACTTTTTGAAATCGGACTTAGATTTAAGTCTGTATTGTGGTTAAATATCGCAAAATTTCGGCGAACGAACTATTAGAATTAATTACTATAAGCATAAAGAAGACAAAATGCATGTAATATTGTATACTTTGAAAACATGAGATGTGTCCTTTAAGATTAAAGAATCCCCAACATGTTGTTTCTGCAATAATGAAACTGAATCAAGTGAACATCTATTTGCTGAGTGTTATTTAGTAAAGGAGATTTGGAATGATATTGAAGAGTGGCTTTTATACAAGTTTAGAATATCTTTATCTTTTGACAGAACAACAATATTATTTGGTATATATGAAGAAATAATGTAGTAACTATTAATGATACAATATCCACTAATGCTATAAAGTTGCAATATAGTGGTCAGGATCCTAACAACTAATGACATAATGTTATCATTATATACTAGAAAATATATATATATATTAAAATGAATAAATCCATAAGGGAACAAAGGAACGAAATGAAGGAAAAAAATTGATAAATTAAAAAGCTATAATCCAAGAGAATTTTGGAAATTAATCAATGGTAATCAGAAGACAAAGTGTAGGAATAAATAGATATAAAACAATATTATCAACAGATAATTCAATTTATGCCCCTTTGAGAATTTTGTAGATTTTTACACCGTCGGATAGTAACGGATTTTGAGCCAATCAAATTCTTTGTTGAGATAGCGTCCTTTTTCCAAGCGTCCTTTTCCAAACTTTCCAAAGCCTCAGCAACAAACAGTGGAGCCACCCAAGCGAAGACGAACTACAAAACACACAAACCAAACACCAAATGAAATTATGGCACCTTCAAACCAGAATACTCAAGCTGTACAGGTGGACTATGAAAAGTTAGCAGCTGAAATTATCAAGCAACAGCATGCTGTCTCTCATCAAGTACCTACTGCGAACTCAGCTCCATCCACCTCAGTTCCATCCACTTCACCGCCATCCTTGCCAGCTCAATCCATGTCAGCTCAGAGTCAGTCTGCAGAGCTACTGTCTTTAATTGACAATGTCTTTAGTCATCAAGCAGGTGAGTCAGCAAGGGAAAATAATATACCCACAATAGATATTTCAGATGGTATTCCTCTGGGGGCAGGGATAAGTCAGAAAACAAAACAAAAAATTTGGGACAACGAATTCATAGATTTGAAATCCTTACTGCCCAACCAATTTGATGACCCTGTGTCAGTTACCATTGCTGCAGGTTCCATCAACTTTCAACATGGCAACAAGCCAAAATCTCCATTAACTATTTACCAGTGGACTGATGCTTTCCTCATATTCTCCTGCATCTATCTACAAAAACATCCCTCAGAAGCCCCCAATCTCTTGAAATACTGCAGCTTGATTAGAGAGATCTACACCCTGTCAAGCGATGGCGCTTGGCGTGCGTACGATGAAAATTTTCGTCGTTTACGACAATCCACCAATCTTCCTTGGCAAAAGCCAGTGGAAGAGCTTCGTGTCAAAGCACTTTCAAAATCTAAGGGTCAACAAACAAATGATTCTTTTCGCAAGAGTAAGCAAGCAAACAAATGGGGCAAAATCTGCTTTGCATTCAACAGGGGAGACAAGTGTAAATCCTTTCCCTGTCAATATCCACACATCTGCCAACAATGCAGAGGATCACACCCAAAATTCAACTGCAAGGACCTCGTTTACACCAAGCAATTTAAAAAATCTAACACAAGTAACCTCACTGCCAACACCAGTAAACCTAAACAACCTTAATTACTTCTTGTCAGGTTATGACAAATTTGCCCACTCAAAATTAATACAAGGTTTCTCAGAGGGTTTTCATTTAGGTTGTCAAGGTTCCCCTTCCAGTAATGTCTCTAAGAATCACAAAAGCTGTTCCCAACATCCAGAAGTCATAGTCTCTTTCATTCAAGAAGGCCTACAAAAAGGTAGGCTAGCTGGCCCCTTTGAAGTACCCCCATTTCAAGAATTCAAATCCTCCCCACTTGGGGTTGTTCCAAAATCTGAGCCAGGTAGGTTTCGCATTATCCACGATTTGTCTTATCCAAGGACCAACTCAGTTAATATGTTTATTCCTCCTGAGAACTCCAAAGTAAGCTATGATTCTATTGACAAGGTCATTGAACTTGTTCAAAAATTTGGTACAGGAAGTTTGTTGGCCAAGACAGACATTCAGGATGCATTTAGAATTGTACCCATTCACCCTGAAGACTATTATCTTCTGGGCTTTTCATGGGATGGCAAATATTTTTATGACCGTTGTCTCCCTATGGGGGCCAGTAGTGCATGCCAAATTTTTGAATCCTTCAGCATGGCCTTAGAGTGGATTATGTATACTAAATTTGGCGCCCTTGGTATGTCACATTTTAGATGACTTTCTTTTTGTTGGCCCTCCTGATCAATTAAATTGTCGAGATGACTTAACCAATTTTCTGTTTCTCTGTGCCAGGTTAAATGTTCCTATCAAATTAGAAAAAACAGTCACTCCTACTACCTGCCTCACAATCTATGGTATAGAGGTTGATACAGTTTCCATGGAATGTCGATTACCACAAGAAAAAGTTGAAAAAATCAAAAACAAACTCCAGGAATTTCAAGGCAAATCAAAGACTTCTTTAAGGGAAATTCAGTCTCTTGTGGGCCTCCTTAACTTTGCTTGTTCAGTTGTGGTACCAGGCCGGGCTTTCCTTCGCCGCTTGATTAATCTTACATGCAATATTTCAAACCCCTTTCATTCCATCAGCCTAAATGAAGAGTCTCAAGCAGATATCAATATGTGGAAGATTTTTATAGATAGTTTCAATGGGAAATCCATCTTTCTGTCAAAATACTGGGTCACATCGGAGGAAATGACCCTTTTCACTGATGCAGCAGGGTCTATTGGTTTTGCTGGTGTGTTGGGGAACAAGTGGTTTGCTCAAAAATGGCCAAAGCAACTTGAAGATTACCAAATAGCTATTAAGGAGCTATTCCCTATTGTACTTGCAATGGAGGTATGGGCCCCATCTCTACGCAACCAAAAACTCCTATTCATGTCTGATAATCAAGCAGTGGTGGACATTGTAAATAAAACATCATCTAAGAACACTACCCTCATGAAATTAGTCCGACGCCTTGTGTTATGCTGCTTGAGAAACAATGTATTGTTTAAAGCAAAACATGTCCCTGGAAAACTTAATACTTTAGCCGATAAATTGTCTCGTTTTCAATTTCAGGAGGCGGCCAACATTGCCCCATATCTGTCTCCAATACAAACATTTATTCCACCTCACTTACTTCAGATCTGAGTGGACCTTCTCAGCATCTTCTTCGGGCGGCACTTTCACCATCTTCAAGGATTGCATACTCCAGAAGTTGGCAGCTCTTGCTTCAATGGAAACCGTCTTGCACTTCACTACCAGTGTCTGAGATAGATTTATGCAATTTCATTGGATACCTATTCTCACAGAAGTATGCCCCATCCTCAGTTTCATCTCACATATCAGCAATAGGTTACCTGCACAAGATCTGCAGCTTACCAGATCCCACAGAAAAATTCCTTCCCAAAAAACTCCTTAAAGGATGCCATACACTAACACCACAACAGGATGCTAGACTTCCAATTACAACGGACATCCTTCGGCAAATCATTCATGCCATCAACATTGTTGAACCTATTTTGGGAAATAGGTTACTACTCAAAGCTTGCTATCTTTTGGCGTTTCAAGCGTTTTTAAGATTGGGTGAATTGGCTACTCGTTCTGCTAATGCTAGTCAGGTTTTACAGCGTTCTGATGTAATTTTCAAATTCTCTAATGGTGTTTTGTCTGGGGTTACTATTATAATGAAACACTACAAAAACAACATTGAACAGAAACCAATTACGTTACATCTTTCCCCATGTACGTCTGTTTCATTTTGCCCTGTGAGGGCTTTGTATGATTACACTGCTCACTTTGCTCACACCTCAGGGCCACTTTTCCAATATATGAGTGGAGAACCTGTCTCACATCGATATATCAGCCAGCAGCTAAACAAATTAGTCTCATTCATAGGCCTCAACCCAAAATTATACAAAGGACACAGTTTTCGCATCGGCGCTGCCACTCATGCAGCATCTCTGGGATTCTCTGAAAACTACATTCAGAAGCTGGGAAGATGGCGCTCAAATGCAGTCCGCAGATACATCCGCATCTCTTCATTTGACATATAATCTCTACAATTTATCTCCATCCACATCTGAGTTCAGCAGTGGGCTGCTCCTTTAGTGGATGCCCCCCCCCCCCCCCCCCCCCCCCCCCCCCGCCCTACCCATTTCTGAGTCCAGCAGTTGGCTGCTCGCTATACTTTAGCAGAGTCCAGCATTTGGCTGCTCACTATACTTGATCAGAGTCCAGCATTTGGCTGCTCACTATCTGTTATCAGAGTCCAGCATTTCGCTGCTCAATTTCATTTAACTTCCTTCTTTCCGTACTTGTTTGTAAGTTGGCTACCTGTACCGTTAACACCCATGCATATTTGACCGCCCATATAGTTTCTATTTTTGGGCAAAATTTTACCTGTTTAGCAAACCCTGAAATCAAGTCCATTAGAGTCATGGTCAGCATTGGACTGCATGTCTCAGCATTGGGACTTTCATATTACCAGTATATGTATATACTAAATATCCCTCACAATTTCTTCGCTTTCCCTTGCTGGCTAACCACTTTAAATAGTTTAATGTGCATAACAACCCTTGTTACTTCAGTATGTGTGTATTAGGATAAACTGTATTTCCTAAGTCATAAATCTGCTCACATATGTATATATTTTCATGTCCCAATGTGTGTTTACATTCAAGGACAATGTAGGATCTTAGTACAAGTTTTTTTTTTTTTGGTTTTTTTTCTTCCTTGGTTGGCGTCAATCCCTCACTGTGTGAGGTCTTGTGGCGCAATTTTTTGGACGCCTCCAAGGATTAACTCATTTATGTATATATTGTATGCATGTTCCATGTACTCTATAACTTGTAATTGTACTTTCACTACATGTATTTTTCTAGTCAGTCTCAAAGGGGGATCACACTTTACCTGACACCTATGTACATGTTTCAGCAGGTATTGTTTTTTCAGGTGATCCCCCTTAATGGTTTGTTATACATTTTACTTAACAATTTACCTTATGTCATTCAATAAATGACATATTCGACAAAACTGCATTACATTGTTTGGTTATTTGTTACGTTCTGGACGGTTTCTTCTCATAGGAGGCATAAAACAATATTATCAACAGATAATTCAATTTATGCCGCTTTGAGAATTTTGTAGATTTTTACACCGTCGGATAGTAACGGATTTTGAGCCAATCAAATTCTTTGTTGAGATAGCGTCCTTTTTCCAAGCGTCCTTTTCCAAACTTTCCAAAGCCTGTTATTGTGCTGTGAAAATAAAACCCACCACCCACCCTTTGTCAATACTGTTTCTTTTATATAGAATTGCATATTGTTACTATCAAGGTTTGCAGGTTTTATTTTGTTGGCGCAATTTTTTGGACGCCAGTCAGTCTCAAAGAGGGATCACACTTTACCTGACACCTATGTACATGTTTCAGCAGGTATTGTTTTTTCAGGTGATCCCCCTTAATGGTTTGTTATACATTTTACTTAACAATTTACCTTATGTCATTCAATAAATGACATATTCGACAAAACTGCATTACAGTGTTTGGTTATTTGTTACGTTCTGGACGGTTTCTTCTCATAGGAGGCATAAATACTCTTTTTAAATACTTTAGAGATCTGAATGAAGCCGATTATGGTGGAGGGGAGTTCCCACATGTTAATGTAAAGGAACGTGAACATGTTGATGATATTATAAATGCAAAAATTACTGACGACGAAGTCAAGAAAGCTATTGAAAATTGATAAACTAGTAAGTTCATATGTGAAAATATTCAATATTATATTATATTTACCAAACGAGTGATTAATGGGAAATATTATTTTGTATCCGTTTCTTTTTGTCATTTATTTGAACGATTTAGAAAAGTTTTTCATTGACAAAAATATTACAGGACTCTCTGTAATAGGTCAAGAACTCGAAGACAATTTATTTATATACTTAAAAATATTCAAAACCAGAATGTTGGGTTACTGGGCAAAATTATTATTACAGAGAGATGACAAACTGTCAAAGGTTTTATATTTGACAAGGAAGATTACGTCCCTGGATGATGTCTTATGATATATATTAGTTTTGTAAATGAGTGTCATTCAGTATGTATGTATGTATGAATGGATAAAATAAAGATTGGGAACAACGACGGCGTCAAATAACGCCCAAAGTCCCAGAGAGAAAATAATAAAATATAGGACACCCCAGCAATTAGCGAGGTATCCAATGAGTGTGTTGTTAGCAGTGAATCGTTTGTTAAAAGGGCATGGACACGATTTGAGCTGAAAATTTTCATATCCTATTTTTCCATTTCTACTGTTTACAATGCTTAACTAAAGTATTTTTAATGGTCAGCCAAAGTTAGAATTTTATGTAGCTGTTGAATTACAAGCAAGATACCATACTCAAAATTCATCGTTATGTAAACAAGGCCCGTGTCTTGTTTTTGTTTACATATAGATGACTTATGCCAAACACTAGAAACTATTTAATTATGTGTCAGTGATCGTCTTTTTAAAGAGTTCGATCTTATTCTGCCATTTATTTCATCGTACCCGAGCTTTTACGTCCATTGACAGCCTTAAAGAAGGTTGTGGCATCACTTTGCGTGTCACGTTATCTGATTGCCTTGCGCCATCTTTCTAGAATATATTTCAGATAAGAATTTCAGCTTAATTAATTTTGATTGATTATCATCTTCAAATAGTTTTTTTTTCAAGTTTGAAGAAATTTTATTTTAAAAAAGTACTCACTCGCAATACAAGTCTTGTAGGAAATGACTTTTTTTCCTCTCCTATATCAGTCTTTAATTTCAAAATACATTAATATTTCGGGGTAAAGTCTCCGCAGAGACCCCTTTATAATCTTTACCTAGGGTGCCAGGGGCCCCCTGGATTAGATGTATATAGGCGTAGGCATACAAATACATATATATAAATTTATACATAAAGATATCTACATATACAAACACAAACATATATACATACTCATACTTATACAAACACACACACATATAATACCGATATATGCATCTGTTATATAACAAAATTCATTAACATGTTATAGCAAAAAAGGTTGTTATTTTTACGGAAAAAACAACAACAACACAACAATATATGTACATAAAGAACCTGAAACTGCCATATGAGGGGTTAACCAATTCAAAAGTTCATATCACAACCCCCATGGCAGCACTACAGGAGGACAGGACCCCTCCTCATAGTGGGAACTTCTTGCAAAGTACCAGTAAATAAAAGGTTTATTACAAAATTTTATTTGATATAGAAATATAGTTGTTTGTAATCAATTCAAATTGTTCAAAATAAACTCACATCGAAACATAATTAAAAATGTGCATAGACAGATATTTTTAGAGGTTTCATATTAGAAAAAGTCATACCTGCAAAGGTGTATAAATTACAATTTGTCTTTAATTGCTTTCATAACCTTAGCATATTTTTTATCCTGAATTTTTGTGTACACTTCTGTATAAAAATTCAATTTACTTTTTATGTGATTACATATTTCTTGAGGTTTTTCATCTTTGTTATCTAATCTACAGTACATTTTATACTTGTATATTTTACAGGCAATAAGAGGTATTATGCTATTCAAAAAGAGTGTCTTTTCATCGTTTTCATAGTAAAATCCTATCACAATTGTTTTCCATGATATATCAAATTCTTAAACTTGTTTAACAATGCCCCATATATGAGAAACATTTTTACATTTTAAGATGTTCATTGTTTTCTTTAACATCTCTGCAAACGACACAAAAATCATTTTCTACTATTTTCCATTTCTTCAGCAATTCTCTGTTACACAATAGGTTATTTAACAATTTATAATTAAATTTTGATATACTTCTGTCTCTTATGGATAAGATTTTTTGTTCATAAATAGATTTCCAAGCCGTTTTTCGTATTTCAAAAGCGTTTCCGTAATATGCTTGGTGTAATGGAGGTATAAATTTTTCATGGCAAAGAATTTCGTAAATCAACTTTGAATTGATATCACACACTTTAACATGTCCTTTACATAAGAAATTGTATGATGTATTCCCATGAAAAATGTTTTCCTATCGTATATTTGAAAATTCATAACTTTTGAAGGTTTTTGTTATAACTGTTTTTATAATCATATATTCACAAATCTAGTTTTTTTTTTACATATAAGTTTGTCATCAAACCATTCCAAAGGTTTTATGCCATTTTCATTTACAATATCATTCAAATATTTAAAACCGCTCTTCAGCCAATTATGAAAAAATGTTGGCTTGTTTTTGTACATAAAATTCTTATTACACCATAACGGTTCTTTCAATAATGCATTCAGATAAAATTGTTTTTTATTTCTTTTATATTCGTTGAAAAATACAAGCATTTCCTTGTAGAATAGGGGAAGATGTTCCATTATTTGATAATCATTTGATTTGGTAATATTTGTTTTACATAGATATTCAAAATCAAAGTATCTTTCTTTGCACAAACTATCTACAAAAAAGAATAGAGAGTTTCTCTCGCTTGAAATCCTGTTTATCCAAGATGCGTTTATGGATTTTAATTTCAAAGATACATCAACAATTCATATGCCTTCCTTTAGGACACTTCCAATCTGTGTATTTCTTTTAATTCTATATCTTTTGTTCCATATAAAGTTATATAACAGACTTTGAAATTTCTTAACTACGTCTTCATTTGGAAAGTTCAGAATTGATCCAACATATATTATATTTGATATTGCTAGGCTATTGATGACACAGCCTTTACCAAAAATGGTTAGTTTTCTTTTTTTCCATGATTGAAACAGTTTTTCTAAGTCATCTACAATTTTTGTCCATTCTTTTTATAACATATTTCTTTGTTGTGTCCTATATAAATTCCAAGAGTTTTTATGCGCTGATTGTTTACGTTAACATTTCTAATTTGTTTATAATGATATTTATGAGGACCCGTTAAGATACATTCTGTTTTCGACATATTTAAATACATACCAGAAACATTGCTGAATTTTGCTATAACTTTTAAGGAATGTTCTAGAGAAGTTTCATCTTTAAGAGGAAGAGTACAATCATCTGCATGTTGTATAATCTTAATATTTTTAGTCATTCCTGGTTTTTGAAAGCCATCAATATTTGAATTCGATCTAATAGTTACCGCTAATATTTCTATAACAAAAAGAAATAATATTACAGAGATGGGACATCCTTGTCTTATACCTCTCTGCATATTGCATGTTTTGGATATCCATCCATTATTTCTTATTTTAAATATAGGTTTATTGTATAGTATGTTGACCCATTTGAGAAAGTTTTCTCCAAAGTTATATTTCTAAAGAACTTTCGTCATAAAGTTCCATTCAACAGAGTCGAACGCTTTTTGGAAATCAAGAAATAACATTGATTCTATATTATTTTCTTCACAATATTCAAAAATATCAATGATTAACCTTGCATTCAGAGCTATATTTCTCCCTTTTATATAAGCTGATTGATTAACATGTATTGCTAAAATGAAAGCTATTATTTTATAATCAGTATTTGTAAGACTAATAGGCCTATAATTGTTAAGACTCTGAGGGTCTCCTTTGTTAAATAAGAGAGTAATTAGAGATAGTCTTTGTGAATATGTCATTGTATTTTTTTGGAACATCTCTTGAAGAGTGCAATAATAAAATTGTTTTATGTTTTCCAAGAAAGTTTGATAGAATTCACAGGATAATCCATAAGATCCGGGTGATTTCCCCCCCCCCCCCCCCCCATAATGTATACTGTTTCTGTACATTCTAATAGTGAGGGAAGGATGTCTAATTCATTTTTTTCTTCATCATTTAGACTATATTCTAATTGTATATTACTTAAATATTCATTCACTTTATTATCATTTTCATTATTTGATGTATACAATTTTCATAAAAATTGCATGTAGAATCTAATATTTCATCTTCATCAAAAACTGTACCTTTTTCATTTTTTAATGATTTTATCACATTTGATATTTGTCGTTTCTTTTTTAAATTTAAAAAATAAGAGGTATTTCTTTCTCCTTCTTCAATCCATTTTGCCCTTTATCTTACCTATGCTCCTTTTGCCTTTTTGTTTATTAATTCTGTCAATTCATTTTATCTTTTTCTATTCATATCTATTTTTTCATATGGCAAGTCTTCTATCTTACTTATTTCTCCTTGAATAGAATTTATTTTGTTTTTGTAAGATTTAGATATATTTTTCGATAAATTTATACATTTTGTTTTTATATTCCTTTTCAAATTTTCCCATGAATCTAGTGCATTTTCTATATCAAAATTATAGTTTTATAGGAATGTATTCATTTCGTTCGTGAAAGTTTCATTTTCAATTAAAGATGTGTTAAATTTCCAGTATCCTGGACGTCTAAGGTTTTCATTTACAATCAAAGAAAAAATTAAACACTTATGATCAGACATCCTAGTACCGTTTGAGTGTGAACCAGGGATGTTTTGAAGCCTTATATTTTCACACTGAAAACAAAAGGTATCTGATATTGAAATATAGTCTATTCTACTTGTTGGGATATTTACTCCGCTACACCATGTATATCCATTTTTGTCGTTTTTCATAGTTTTCCACATGTCGTGTAAATCGAGCTTGTTCAGTAATTGTTTTAAAATTATAACACTTTTATCTGATTCAT
Organism: Ostrea edulis; assembly: GCF_947568905.1. Lineage (NCBI taxonomy): Eukaryota > Metazoa > Mollusca > Bivalvia > Ostreida > Ostreidae > Ostrea > Ostrea edulis. Next base: position 65,563,452 of record NC_079164.1, read on the forward strand.
TTTCTGTTGAGAATATCAATATATTATCAAAATTTTCTGTATATTTACTAATCCATTCTTTAGCTCTTTTAAAAAAAATCACATCTATAATTGATATCGTTTGGAGCATATAAATTAACTAATGTAATAATTTTTTCATCATATGCTATGTTAACCATGAGTTTCCTGTCTTCATTAGATTTATGTACATTTAGTATTTTGAAATTCAAATCTTTATTAACTAATATTGAAACTCCTCTGCTGAAGATTTAATCGGAAAAGCAATGTATTGATACACCTTTCCACCTTACATCATAATTTAGTACATTTTTTTCAATATAGTGGGTTTCTTGCATAAATATTATGTCAAAACAGCTATCATTAATCCAGGTATAAAATTTTATACGTTTTTCTGCAGTATTTAAACCCCTGCAGTTCACTGAAATAATATTTAACTTGCCCATGCGTATGAGTGATAGCGTTTTTGTTTTTTTGTTTGTTTTTTTTTGTTTTTTTTTTGTTTTTTGTTTGTTTTTTTTTTGGTAGACTAACTCTGTTTTTTCCCCTGCTTGTTCCTTGTTGATCTAGAGGAATTGTTGGTAGCTGAATTTTCGTCCGTACGCTGCAATTTGGCTGCCATGCCGTCGAGGATACGTCCAAGCCTATTTTCACCTGGCCAATGTTGCATTAGAGTATGAGATGTTCCGGTCACGTTCAGCCCGCTACCCCAATAAGTATCCCACGCTGATTCCACCAAAATATCTGATTTTCTGATTTTTTTTAAAAACACTTCAAATAGTTAATTGTATCAACTTATGTATCAAAACTAGCTTTTCACCACGAACTAATCTGAGTTGATATTTCCATTAGTCATTTTCGTTTTTAAACCCATGCGCCTTTGACAAATTTTAAAACGTTCTTTCGTATATTTCCGTTCATTGCTAAGAAAAAGGCCGATGTTGTCGGATGATTGAAGAGCCAATCAGATAATGCGACAGTATGATAAGTAAATCAATCATTTTCTTTTTATCTTTTATTGAACAAAATTTATCGTTAATTACTTGTACCTGTGTTCAATTATTTGAAAATGGGTCCAAGTAATCAAAAATAAATTCAAACATTACGAAACATGAAATATTTCTAAACTCAATATTCTCAATTTATATTTGACAATATCTTCAAATTGTTAGGCTATGTCAATTAAAGAAAGGGTAAAATTCTATTAAAGATGGGTTCACTTATTTCTAATTGAATTGATTCATATTGAATCTATATTTATTTATTGAATTTAACCTATCTTCAATTCGTTTAGAGAAATGTTCATTAATTTGATAATAAGTCTTCATTTGAAAAAAAAATTCAAAATTATTTCACTTATGAAAGCCTTCAAATGTGAAGATAAGGAACAGTGATCAATCTCATAATTCCTATAAGCAATACAAAATAGATAATTGAGCAAGCACGGACCCCTGGACACACCAGAGGTGGGATCAGGTGCCTAGGAGAAGTAAGCATCCCCTGTCGACCGGTCACACCCGCCGTGAGCCCTGTATCCTGATCAGGTAAACGGAGTTATCCATAGTCAAAATCAGTGTGCCAAAAACGGCCTAACAATCGGCATGAAACACATCAGACAGACACGGAGACATTGTGCTTCTTTATTAGCTTACCTCATTATGTATTCTTCCGAGGCAGAATTCATTTAAAAGCTTCTGCATGGCAGAATTTATTCAAAAGCTTTTACAAGAGAAAACATCTCTTGGTGTGGCCTTCAAGTCAACATTTAGAGATCGACGACGTTTTATCAATTACAGTAACAAAACTAATTTTTATTCATATGCCGATTCGATATAATCCCAATGAACTTGAAATAAAAAACACAACAGAGTCTATTTAGATATTGTATTGGACATAGATGTTAACAGCAAATTAAAAACTCAACTTTATGACAAAGGGAATAACATCAGCTTTTCCATTGTTAACCTACCAGATCCATGTAGCAATATTCCATTATCACCTACATAATTATGGTGCTTATGTCTCTCAACTGATTCGATCCACAAGGGCTTGTTCTGCATATGATCAGTTTTTAAATCGAGGCAGGCTACTGATAAATACGTTGATGTTACAGGGGTTTCAACAGTCTCGTTTAAAGTTAGCATTTCGCAAAGTATTGTCGTTATAACGATCTAATTTACCAAAACAACCTGTCATCGGGACAAATACTGTCTGACATGTTTCGTACAAACTGAGGCCATTCTTTGCACACTGATTTTGACTACGGATCTTACTCCGTTTACGTAATGGAGATTGAGGACTAACGTCGGGCGTGACCAATTGACAGGGGATGCTTACTCCTCCAATGCACCTAATACTACCTCTAGTATATCCAGGGGTCCGTGTTTGCCCTACGTTTTATTTTGTATTCTTTATAGGAGTTATGAGATTGATCACTGTTCCTTATCTTTACGTTTTCAGTATATAACTTCCACTTTCAAACAAAAAGAATCACATCGAACCCCCATAAAAATTAATTATGATATAATTAAACTTTCTACCTTTATTCAATTAAGGCTTTAAAACTCCAATGTCTGATTTTTACTTTTAGATTCATTACAATTATCTTATATCCACCCGTGCGTACGGGGTAATTTCTGGTATGGTTGAAAAACAAGAAAAAAGAAAATTAAAATACATGTAATAACCTCCTGATAATGTTTTATCGGGTTGTAGGAAATCTCATTGTGAACGAGTTCAAAACCCATAACAAATGGTTTTCTGTCATGTTTTTCAATTTCACTATTACTAATTAAGGAAATGTTATCATTTCGAATTAAAATATTTTTTTGTGAAAATGGATGTGTGTGTGTGTGTGTGTGTGTGTGTGTGTGTGTGTGTGTGTGTGTGTGTGTGTGTGTGTGTGTGTGTGTGTGTGTGTGTTACTGTTATGCCCTCTGGGCCCAAAATTTAAATAAACTTATCTATATTGATTTTATTTCTTATTATCACCCCACCTCCTATTTTTGTAAAAAAGAGAATAAAAGCTGCAATGTCGAGACTAGAATATGAAAAGGAGAGAGAGAGAGAGAGAGAGAGAGAGAGAGAGAGAGAGAGCTATATAATTTCATAATTGTAATGATTTCTTATGATGTTCTAACATAATTACGAAGTATTGAAGGTCAAACAATAATCGCAATTTTGGGAATCCTCGTTATGGCTAAAGGAACTCAAGGTCAGAGCCTTGAAACGAGGGAAACGAATTGTATTTATATTAATCATACAAAACAAGATATCTTATCGGGTGAATTTTGGCGATAAGGCTGTGGAAACTGATTTTAACTAAGGATTTATCCTGGATTCATGCGCGTGAAATCATTCAAATTATTCATTCCACCTGGACGGAATGATTTCAAACAATGCATCCAGGATTTTTCTGTGCTCTTTCTCTCCGCATCGGTCCATATTGGGTTATGATCAATAACAACCACTTGCATATCTTGTCAAATGTGATCTTCATTGTTGAAGTGTTCCCCTACGGGTTCGGTCACGCGTTTGGTTTTGATGGTTGATCGGTGGCTGTTGGTCCTAAGTCTGATGTTTGTAGTTTCCCCAACATATTGTTGTCCACATTGTTTAAAATTGATGAGGTATATGCAGTTGTTGGTTTTACAGGAGAGTTGACCCAATATTTTATACGTTTTGCCTGTAGTGAAGCTTTGGAACGTTTCTGAATCATGGCTAAATTTGCAAAGCAAACAGCGCTTGTCAGAGCAAGTTGAAAAGCCTCCATTGGGTAGGAGGTTGTCTAATCTGGCCCTTACCACCAAATCCTTGATATTCCTGGGTCGTCTGAAGGACACCATTGGTGGTTCACCAAATTCTCTTGCAATCTACGATTATCCAAGAGTTTAGGGAAGTTATCCGTAGGAATTTGTTTAGGTCCTTCAATGTAGGGTGATGAGTGGTGACTAGAGTTACTATACAGCATTTCGTTTTCTCCCTATACTGCAACAGTGAAGACCTGTCAATTGTTTTAACCTCATCAATGGCATTAGTGACAGATAGCGGCATGTAACCTCGTTTGCATAAATGAGACTTTAATTGTTGACCCTGTCGTTCAAAGGATTCCTCACTGGAACAAATTCGTCTGGCACGAATTGCTAGGCCTTTCGGTACACCCTTGAAAATGTGATGTGGGTGACAGCCGGATGGCATTAGATATAAATGGGCGTCGGTCGGTTTGGTATGGAGATCAAATTCAATTTCACCATTTCTAAGAGTGGATTTTGTATCAAGAAATGTATTGGTGGTATCTGAAATATCCACTGTGAACTTAATACTATGGTGAAATGAATAATAATGATAATTTATATTTATTTATATTTTATAGATCTATGTCTTTTGATTGACATTGTTTGTTGTTTAATCGTGTTCTTCTGGCAATCATATTATTTTTCGTTGTCAGCACTGTTTACCAGATCCGAATCATCAATGGTACGGACTACCAAATATTCTTTTGAACTTACATGTAGGTGGCAGGGGACAGTTTCTTTGGTTTTGAAACATGTGGATAGGGGGTATACACCAAAGTCAGATTATGACAGACTAGTGAAAAATCATATTTCCCTTTTATGTCAATACTTGTATTTCATATTAGTGTAGTTAATAAATTATGACCCTAAATTACATGTAATCTATAAATACTGGTGCTGGTGCACAAAACATGCTCTGAGCAGGTTCCCCTTTTTTGCTTTGATTTTCTCTCATTTGGGCTAATCCGCACCACCCCCACACCATCACAGTACCAAACATGGGGATTTAGACACTGTGCACAATCAAGAACCCTATCTGCCCTTCTCAAAATCTACCTCTCATATGGGGCCATCCACCTTCCCTCACAGCTACAGCCCTTTTGCTGGACCCTGCATGTTTTCACCGGAATGTCTTCAGCAACTGACCACGTGTCTTAGTTTCGTATTTGCACCCATCTATATGCTAGGAATCATGGTGACACCTGCATGTTGTATATCAACATTTTTATTAAGCACTCAGCTACATTTGACATGCATCCTAAAATTATTGTTTCAGTATACATTTTTACACATGTAATATCACTTCAAATATGGGGTATTTCCATTTTTTGAAAAAGTGGACCGGGCCTATAGTGCAAAACTGTCCCCTGCTACCTTAATGATAATCACTCCATATCATTATCTTCCCACCATTTTATTCCATAATCACATTGTTTTGGAAATTTTCCATCTAAATTTAATATCTGATTTCTGTAATTTTCAAGAATAATTCTATTTTCATCCCTACCCGACCATGGTACAAACTCTCTACAACATCGTCAGTAAACACGCTTTACAACGAAACCACCATTTTTATCACTCAGTACAACAGTGTATCACTCTTGTTACCAATGTAGATTATTGATACTTGTCGTTTTTTCATGTTATTTGTTTATGTAATATATGTCTCTTGCGTCGAAAATTTGAGTTTTAAATAACCAACAGTGTCGTATATATACATGTATAGTATAATTTTTCTATATTGTTTATATCTATGAATTGTCAACAATCAATAAAGGTGATGATTTTGAACATATCGGATAGTACCCGACTCAGATGCACGGACTTTTTCATGGTTAGTGAACATATGTTGTTTATTGAAGTCTTCGTACGTACGAGTTTTACTGGCCAATACTGTTTGGAGTAAGAAGTGTAAAAGGTTTGTTTGGACACTATTCGTTAAGGAAAGCACTTTTGTTTTGACAAAATTTATCCTTCTGTCATTCCACGACTCAGCGAAAACCAACGTAATCGTGCTGTTGGGATGCTTCAAGCTGGAATGGCACAATACATCGTAGCAAGACACTTTGGAGTTCATCGGAACACCATCCAGTCATTATGGAGACGTTTTCCAACAATCTGGTAACACTCGGGATCGACCACGGTCTGGGCGTCCTCACGTGACGTCGCGTCGACAAGACAACCACATCAGACTTGTGCACCTGAGAAATCGTTTCCTGACAGCAAGTTGGACTGCTCGTAGCATTCCTGGACTTCGACCAATCAGTCCCAGAACTGTGCGTAATCGTCTGCGCGAGCACAACATCAGACCAAGACATCCAGCGGTGCGCCCAATACTGCTTCAACGTCATCGTATCGCTAGACTAGCGTGGTGCAAACGACATCTGCGATTCAGAATACAGGACTGGGCCAATATTCTGTTCACTGATGAATCCAGCTTTCATTTGGATAGCAGTGACGGCCGTTGTAGAGTGCATCGTCACGTTGGGGAGCGGTACCAGGACGCGTGTGTTATGCAACGTCGACAATTCGGTGGAGGTAGCGTTATTTTGTGGGGTGGAATTACATCACGTGGAAGATCCCTCTACAAATTGTCAATGGAAATCTCACCGGCGCACGCTATTGAGACGAAATTATTCAGCACCATGTGATACCCTTCATACAGAAACAGCAAAATCACATCACTCTGCAGCAAGACAATGCAAGGCCACATGTTGCACGTGTAGTCAGGGACTTTTTTGTTCAACAGAATGTCGATGTCTTGCCTTGGCCAGCTGTTTCCCCCGATTTATCGCCGATCGAGCACGTCTGGGATGAAATGGAACGACGTCTACCCCGTTTACCAAATCAGTCAGTTACATTGGCTGATTTAGGCCAGGCTTTAACCAACAACTGGAATAACATCCCGCAAGCATTTCTGAACACTTTAGTGGCATCATTGAGGCGCTGTTGTCAAGCATGCGTGAATGCAAATGGTGACACGCGTTATTAACTTTGTTAATTCAAGTTCGAATACCAGTGTCTTTCGAGTGTGTTGAAATTGACGTTAGTTGACGTTAACATTAATGGATTATAAAATGTTGTAACGAATACATTTGTTAACAGTATTACAAAAATTAAAATTTGTTCATTGTTATTTTTTATTATTTTTTCAAATATTAAATAATGCAGTTTCTTTTTTCCGCTAGTATATATAATTTAATTCTTATTGTATCCTTGTCTCTGATTGGTCAAATTCCAATTGAGGAACGCAGGTTATTTTTGTATAACCTGATTTGGTATGGGGACACACCCCCTTGACAATCAGGTGCCGGAACTATTTTTCTCTCTCTCTAAATTTACATCGCAGCTATGGAATAGAAAGTCAACGTGTACAATAAGATACTTCGGTTTGATACACATAATGTTTTCTCGTTGTCAATTAGCATCTATTTGTACGTAAATCACTGTTGTAAATCATCTTTCTTTGCATGATGATCGAATAATAGATTAAAACAAAGATATATTCGAATTAATGATTTACTAAGTAAGCATTACCCTGTTCATTTTCAAATACATTTCTCACTGGGAAAGGGGGGGGGGGGGTCATTGCTGATCCGCCTTTCAACAAACCAAACAAAAAATCATACGTCACATTTTAATCACATGACGTCAGTCACATTGACATTAGTAGGGAAAACACCCTTTGGATTGTAACGGTGACCGGACGGTGTCATGTATTGACCCATTGCTATATTTTGTTTACCGTTTAATTGAAATATGACACCAAATAAACCATCATTACCACCGTTTAATGTGTTTTTTCAACCATGTGATATAATCTGCACACCAATTAATGCACTAGATGTATTTGTTGTAATGTGTTACTTACCATTTATAATGTGCCTTTTACTATATAACAAGGAGTGGTGACCGTTTAACATAGTGATCCGACCTTCTATTATATGGAACACACCATTTATCATTTACCTTTCACCTTATAAGAAGGAGTGGTGATCATATAACATAGTGAACCAACCCTTTATGGAGTACTCCATTTATTATGTGCTTCTACTATATAACAAGGAGTGGTGACCGTTTAATATATGGAACCGACCCTTTATTATGTGGAACACACCACTTATTATTTGCCTTTTACTACATAACAAGGAGTGGTGACCATTTAACATAGTGATCCGACCTTCTATTATATATGGAAAACACCATTTATTATGTACCTTTCATCTTATAGGAAGGAGTGGTGACCATATAACATAGTGAACCGACCCTTTATTATATTTGGAATACACTAATGTAATATGATGTACAATACCTTAAGGCAGCTATGGCGCTCCATAGCGATTTGTCACTTGCTTACATATTTTCTTGTGTTGGATTTACTATTAATGACAACGTTGCATGCAAGGGTAAATTTTCATGTAGTAGAAATTTTCACATAGTTAAAAGCCGCAAATTATTGCATTTTCTGATATTTGAAGATATTTTCTCAATCTGTCGGAGATGAGCGACTTCAAAGTCGATCTCTAAAGGGCAGCGAAATACGCATTGAATGCATAGTCTACATATATTTTCTGTCATGACATACTTCACCTTCGATACAATAATTTAATAAATAGGCTAGGCTCCGTAGAACTAAGATTAAAGATGGCGACCTTCACAGGTAGTCGCTTTGTCGTTGTCGCTATGTGAATCTGCGCGGCTCAATTGACTTGTATTTTTCCGAGTTTATGTACATTTTCATAAACGAAGGTTAGTATCTTTGTCTCCTGTATTAAATTATAAGTAATGACTTTAATTCTGAGGCGATTTATATGAGTATAACCTGGTTTGGGTCAGTTTACGCTTCGCCGATTATAAAGCGTAGACTGACTCAAACCAGTTTATACTCGTATAACTTGCCCCAGAATACGCAATTTCCGAGTTGCCCAATAGTTCTTTCCCTTTGTGGAACTCTTATGCACAGTGAGACGCAAAACATTCTATCGTCCACACGCGGTGGGTACAAATGCTTATCGCTGCCTTCATACATGTTCTCTCTTCCACCAATAAAAATTGGGCGCCACCAGATATCTGAAAAAGTGTTGAGTGTGGCGGAAAACATCAATCAATTAATCAATCAATCATATATTGCCTAAAGGCCGGTAATCAGACATCATGCAACCACCCAAACTGCAGGGACACACAATATTAGTAAGTTTATTGGCATTAAGTAGTAAAATAGCTCAAACAAAAATCGATAATCACCTTTTTTCTTTGATTAAAATATCACTCGTGCAGAAGAGAAAGTAAAAAATAGTTTCATATTTAATTTGAGGGCCTAATTCAATCAAATATTATTCTTGATATGGTCAGTTTAATGTATACCAACGGCTGGTATAAACAAAATTTACACTTTCATTACTTTTATCCGTATTTACATAGCTAGTCTATAGTACATGTATATGTATACATCTTGTACCCACCAAAACTATTGCTCGTACAAATTTGAACGAAAAAAGGGCTTTAGAAGGGGGGGGGGGTTAGAAAAATGGTTTAGTTCTTATTTTATGTCATCACGTTCAAGTTCTTTTCCGGCACTTAATGTGTTGATATAAGTGTATAATTTACATTTCCCCGCATTGCGGGATAGATTCGAACCAAAAAGTAAACCTCGTTGAATTAAATCATATTAAAAAAATTCTGATTTATCACTATTAGTATAATATAGAGTTTGTCTTTATGTTATACCAGCGCTTTCTAAAGAACGTTCGGGTTTATTGTTGTTACCCTGCTCCGTCCGTCTGTCATACTTTCTATTTCCTCAAAGTCCATTGTTATTTTAAGCAGTGACCAATTAAGCTTTTTGAAATATGATAGGTAATGTCTTGTAAATGTGCAATAAGGTTTCAGATGTTACATTTTTATCCTGGGGGCATGCAAAACGTGCAGTAGTTTTTTTCTTTTGATAAACCCCTGGTTCCCAGAACTTCTGATACATTTTACGCAATAGAAAATTCCTCCTTTGGAAGATAATTAGTGATATTCTGTAAATATGCAATAAGGTCTTAGAATTTTCATTTTTTTACCCTGCGACCCAAATAAGGGTCGAAAAATTACTCTTTTTCACACAAAAACTTGATTTACCAAAACACCCTGGTTTCCACAACTTCTCTAACAATTTTCGCAGTAGCCAAATCATCTTTTGGAAGAGGATGGGTGGTGTCGTATTGATGTGCAATAAGGTTTCAGAATTTTCTTTTTCAAACGGGGGGGGGGGGGGGGGGGGTCTATTGGGGTGGAAAAACGACGGTTTTCTGTAGAAAAACCTGGTTCGCAGATCTCCTCTCATATTTACGAAATAGCCAGATCATCTTGTGAAAGGTAATTTGTGGTGTTTCATAGATGTGCAATAAGGTTTAATGATTTTCCTTTTCACCTGAGACCAAAATGGGAGTTGAAAAACGAATTTTTCTGTAGAAAAACCTGATTCTCTGAACTCGTCTTACATTTAATGCATTAGCCAAATCATCTTTTGGGAGATGATTTGTGTTTTCCTGTAGATGTATAATAAGTTTTCGGAATTTTCTTTTTATCCTTGATGGGCAACTGGGATGGAAAAACGACGAACAAAACATGGCGCTCAGTGCATTATGTCATGTGCAACAAGAATGTATTTCCTTTAAGGTTTGGGATGTCAAACATTTCAAAGATATCTGAACAATCAAACATTGATTGGGGTTGGGGTGATCCCGGGTCACTTCTACATCAGAATACTCAATGCATCTTGATATGTGCAGCAGAAATATATATGATTTGGAGATCAGGACTTCAGTTGTTTTAAATCTATTTCAACAATGATGAAATAGGGTTTGGGATTACCCCAGGGCACTTTCCCAACATAATACGCAATGCATCTCGACATATGCAGCAAATAATACATTGTATATTTGGTATAGGGGTGAGTATCTTATCTGTTTTGAAGATATTTGACCAATCATAAAATGAGGAGGGAACAAAACCACGTTTGAAAATATTTAATTATAATTAGATATAGATTATTATATTTGTATACATGTCTAATTAGGAGGTAGAAATGTAAAAGAATTGTTTTCTCTATTTTAAAACAAAAATCTTCCTTCCACTACTCCTTTTCAAACATGATTTATTCTTTACGCAAAAGTGAAGATAACGAACAGTGATCAATCTCATAACCCCTATAAGGAATACAAAATTAGGAGTTATGAATTAATTATATGAAATTCTAGCGTAACAGGCCAGGTTGCATTGAATTACCACTATATTTTCAAAATTACCACCACATGCTCATTACCACGTCTAATTAGTAAACATTGCCATTATCGTTAGCGAGTGCCTTATGCAATCAATATTATGGAACATAATAGCATTTATGTTTAAAGCGTATATATGTGTCATTTACCCTATTGGGGACCTCATATAACTTTACCCCGTTGGGGGCCTCAAGTTTGTTAGCCAATCAATGGCTTGGATAGGCACGCGATAGCTTGTGTTTTGCACACGTTAGCCATTTCATATACATGGGATTCAGTGAATACAAATTGTAAAGCGGATCAAAGTTTTTTCATTTTGTTCAACCCTCCACCACCCCAACTTTCCGTCCTCAATATGGAGGTTTGCTCCGGTGCTATGCAATCTTTTTATATAGGCTTTTTCGTCATTTGGGTTGGCCTTATTTGTTCGCCATCTTTTTGCTCTGGGTTTGTTTTGATGAATTTTTATTTGTCACCTTATAGCGTAGCATTATTAAAGTTATTTTGTCTTCTTTGGGAGAAATCAGACTTTGAGTAATTTAGCTTTGCAGGTACTTTCATGTAGAATGTATTATCTAATTTCCCCCAAAATCTTATGTTGAAGATTTCTTTCGTCATTTGGTATTGTAATAAATGACAAATTTTCAATCTCAATCATTCTTTTGTTCAGATTTTTTATGACAGCAAAAACGAGCTACGGTGAGCAGAGTTTGGGTAATAGAAGCTGATAAACATAAATGTATATATATAAAGTACATCTGAAATCAAAATGAAAAATGTTATTTCTGGCAATGTAGAATATATCCACAAATGTTTGACAGACTTGAGTTATTTTGACTTCGACATAGCTTGTTTTTACATTCTTCAATCTGTAGAACTTACAGATAACATCAAATCTGAGCGAGGTTTTGTCATTTATTCCTCAACATATGACTCAAAACAAAATAAAGGCTGGGGTAAGATTATGCACTAGCGTTTTACATTACAAGATTTGGATTACATAATAACAAAATAGGGACATCTTATCCCAATCAATGAGACGATTATTGCATATTCAGATCGCAATCTTTACATAATTATGCAAAACGTTGATGCATAAACAGGTCAATGTCATCCTCCCAGACATGGAGGAAAAAAGCAATATCAGCAATATTTGACTTTTCCTTTTCAATTCAAATATCTAGACGAGTAGCTCAATAGGTTAGCATTCTGATTGATGAACTGTAGGTAGCAGGGTTTTAATTTTTTTTTTCAGATTATCTTCTAAAACTGCATTTTTGACAAAATAAAGTTTTGTCAACTTCAAAATATTGTAGTACATATCCTACACGTTTCATCTACATCAACTTTCTCTGGTGTAGCATATCTCCTTAAATCCATCGATAGTAGTTCTTTTTCTATGGAATGTAAGGGTATTTTGTAAATCATGTGTCAAATACTTACGAGTTATTTTGAATAATGTATTGTGTGGAGAACAAATTGTTGATGGTATTATCAAAAAAGCAAACCAACGCCTGAAATTCTTATACAGGCATAAATCATGTCTATCTCTACTGTCTAGAAAATCTCTTTGTACTGCTTTTATTCAGTGTCATATTGACAATGCGTGTACATCTTGGTACGAAGGTTTGACTGTTAAACTTCAGAAAAAACTATAGATTATTCAAAACAAAGTTATTAGATTTATCTCCTGGAAGTAGTATCAACATTGGAGTATTTGAACATTAGCAATAGAGTAAAACAGCTTCGACTGAATCACGTCTTTCATATTTTTCATGAAAAATATCCAGATTATTTGAAAAATAATTTTAGAAGAAATTGTTCATCCAGATCGACTAGATCAAGTAAGCTTAATTTCTTTTTACCAAGGGTTTAGAAAATGGAATCAGAAACTTTTTTATTTTAACGGCATCAAAGATTGGAATTCTCTCCCTGATCAAATAAAATGTATAAATAATACATTTTCATTCAAATCTGCAGTTAAAAAACATTTACTCAATGAAATGAAGAAAATGGTAGATAGTGACTTCTTGTATTATTGATCCACATTGTCTTGTTCATAAATAGTTATTACAGTTGTTATTTATTCAAAGCTCTGTATTCCAGCAATTTTCAATACTCGGCACTGCTGTGTTGAAATGCAAGATATTTAAAAGTATTCTTATGTGTTTCAAATCAATGTCTTTCAATATCTTTCTTGTTTACATGATTTTGTTATGCTAATAATAATAATATATTGTGTATGTCATATTATAAGATCAGAAGGACCCCATTCATATGGCTTTCATGGGTTATCCTTGGCATAAGCATATACATTAATTTATTTCACTGTGCTCTTAAAGTCAAATAGCTGTTAAAATTTACCCTTTTATCTTCTGTATTTAACAACAACTTTTGTTTTAATTATGTGTTCCTCTGTCATGTTGTCTTGTATTTATATTGTCCGGAAGCCCATTAGTGCAAACCAAAACTAAATAAAAAACAGAATTATTTTATAAATTACGTAATTATTAAATAAAAAAACAAAAATATCAAATTTAAAAAAAAACAAGTTTAGATAAAAAGTGAAATTACTAAATTAAAAAAAAAAGACGAAATTAGTCAATAAAAACGAAATAGCTAAATAAAAACAAAAACGAAATAAAAAACGAAATTAATATATAAAAAACGAAATTATTATTTTAAAAAAAACCCCAAAATTATTATACCCCCCCCCCCCAAAAGAATTATATAAAAATTGAAATTATTAAATAAACAACGAAATTAATTAATAAGAAAAGGAACAGACTGTACTGATGTGAACTGATAAGTCATTAATTCTACATGACATCGCAAAGTATTGAGCGCTTGGCATAAACAAAGACCACCAGTTTTAGCAGCCACACTGGTACACACCAAGTGTAAAGTCAAGTGGTTGTTGAGGTACCTGACTGATGGGAGCCATATATTTTCTTACTTATACACGTTCAGCTAGCCTATGATATCACATCACTCTACACAAACATGCAAATCTGAGGCAGTAGAAACATACTGTGAATCAGACAACTCTATCTATGCAATAAATACATCATCCACTGGCGATCTGAGCCTTCTCGTACTACATCAGATAACCAAGTTTCCAGGTAAACAGCAAAACCTACCATGTGCGTTATCATGACGATGGCTTTATTTAACGTCTCACTCATATGGAGACGTCACCAAGACCGGTGAAGGGCTTAAAATTTAGGCCTATGCTCGGCGCTTACGGCCATTGAGCAGTGAGGGTTCTTTAGCGTGCCACACCTACTGCGACACAGGTCGTCCGTTTTTAAGGTCATCTCCGAGGACCCGTGACATTCACACCTGATGTCGAGCGTTTGGTGATGGAACTGTCACTACCTGTTTTAATGACTTAGGTGTGTCACGGCCGGGATGCGAACCCCGAGCCTTCTGCATGCGGGGGCGAACACTCTAACCTCTCGGCCACCGCGCAAGTGATGAGGATGTATTTCAAGATAGTAATTGTTGGAAATTACTGGTAAATTAGCCGACGAATACCACTTTATCTTAGAATGTAAATTACTACCCACTCTACGAAAAGAATGTTGGGCTCCTAAATATTGCCATGTACCAAATACACTGAAATGTAGAGAGTTAACGACAACATGAAACTTTCAGTTAAAAAAACAAAACAATTATCATACCATGAATTAGTCTGCTGTCCTTATATATTAAATTATATGCATTATGCCCTCCACATTTATTTCGTGCTAATGCACATACATGTGTATGTATTAGTTCTATACATGTACTTGTACCTTTGGCAATGTTGTTTAAATACTAACTTATATATTTATGCACCTCGTGTACCATTGTATGAATGGTTTGAGTGAATAAATTAATTGAATTGAAGAAATTCTATAAAAATTCAAAACAAACCCTCTAAAGAGGGTCTATAGTGATAAACTACGATCGAGCCACCTCTGTTATCAGGTGTAAATTAAAGCAAAAACAGAGTATACCCCTTGTTTTTATCACCAAATACATGTACAACCCATAAAGCAAAAGCTTTTAAATTACTGGCACATCCTCCAGAGAGACAAAGACGTTTTCTCTGTTCTACATTGTACCTATCGTGTGGTTCATACCAACGCAATAAAAAATTTAGGGCATATGCTCACATCCTCATTTCAGAATAACCAAACTGCATGATAATTGTGAAGTGCCAATAGACTTCTAATGAGGTGGATTCAATCTATTGATCAATCAATTCAATATTAGCTCAATATTATAACTTCGTATCACACCGCCAAAAAACTTAATTAGTGTAGAGTCAAGTGATTGCTGAGGTACATGGCTGGTGGGAGCCCTATATATTCTTACTAGATTTATGGGGGCTAGTGTTGAAGTAATTTTGGAGAAATCCTGTAACCCGATACAGCGAACATAGTAGATAAACGTGTAGTGAATGGATAAGTTAGCTGTTTTGTAATGTCATTAGATTTCTGTAAAACTCCATTGGTGATGATGAAATCACCGTAAATCAAAGAATTAGGAGCCATGTTTCCTCCCTTGTTAAGCTATACTGACACACACATTATATTCTCAAAAACTGTTCTTAATTTCGTTTTTAATTTAGTCTCCGTTTTTTATTTAATAATTTCGTTTCCTAATTATTAATTTCGTTTTTTATTTAATTTCGTTTTTTGAATTTAGTTTTGGTTTGCACTAATGGGCTATATATGTTCTAATACAGAACACATGCACAGTTAAATTCAGACAATGCCCCGAACATGTATAAGTTATATATGTAGGCCTGCCCCGATTATGTTGTTTTTTCTCTTTCCGGTAGGCCCCTATGTGTAAACAAATATAAATAATTATGTCATTCCAGTGCAACAAAATTATATTATTCATTTCTGACTCCTGTAGGATGAAAATTTAAGGACACATAATTGGGAGCAAGATTGAAAATTGGAGAAAATATGAGTAGGAATGAGTTCGGTATCCAGACCCAAAAATAAATCGGGACTCCCCCCACCCCCCACCCCCTCCCCCCAATGTTCAAGTTTACTACTTGCCTCGTAAAAAAAAGTAGGTGGCATAAAAAGCAATGTTATTTCTCTGTCAATTCATAGAACCGGTGTTTGTCTAGAATACACAATTTTATGTAGATCTAGCCATTTTAATTTTCTCCCGGAATCCGTAATATAATCGCTGCTAAATTCAATTTATGGAACTAATACGGTATTTGAAATGGAGGAGTGGATCCAAACAAATAAAATTTGAATATCTGTGTTTACATCTATTACAGACGATTTGACACTACAAAACGGAAAACGGACCCGAGAGGAAGCAAATATATCAGGCCTCAACCGTACACAGCTTTTTGTGCGCCGTAAATCGAAGGATTTTATAAGGGGTAGATCTGTAGCTCTCTGTTCCGTCCCAATATTTTTTTCAGAGCAACAGTTCTGTATCTATAACATGACATAACTAATTTGGACCGTTCCTAGAGTCAAAACCCTTGGCGTTGGCGAAATTCACAATCTTGGTATATCCATTTCTGCTTTTCCTAAATATGCATCTAGTACTTATGCTGTATCAGCAAACTTTGAGAAGTCTTTCAAATAATAAAGACTTTAATCACTATAATAAGTTTGGTTCCACCCTGCAACTAAATCCCTACACCCTTGGATCATGGAATTTACAATTTTGGCAAAGGACTTGTTCTGTTTTTAAATCGAGGCAGGCTACAGACAAACAAGTTGATGGTGCGCCTGGGGTTTCAACAGTCTCGTTTAAAGTCAGCACTTCGCAAATTCTATGGTCGTTATCACGATCTAGTTTGCCGATACAACCTATCATTGGGTCAAATGCTGTCTGTGTCTGGCGTGTTTTATACAGATAGTTAGACCGTTCTTGGTACACTGATTTTGACCATGGATACCTCCGTTTACCCGATCAAGATATAGGTCTCACGGTGGGTGTGGCCGGTCGACAGGGGATGCTTACTCCTCATAGGCACCTGATCCCACCTCTGGTGTGTCCAGGGGTCCGTTTCTCCCCAACTCTCTATTTTGTATCACTTATAGGAGTTCTGAGATTGATCGCTGTTCGTTATCTTCACATTTCACGACTTACTCCTATCTATCTATCTGTCTATATATATAGCCTCTCTCTCTCTCTCTCTCTCTCTCTCTCTCTCTCTCTCTCTCTCCTCCTCCTCCTCCTCCTCCTCCCCTGCCCCCTTCTTCATTTCGTTCTCTGCTTCCCTTTTCTGTCTGACCTCTTCATTTTCTCATCCTTATATATCCACCCCCTCTTTTATTTTTTCTCCTTTTCTCCCCGTGCAACCCCCACATACATGTATCGGCCAAATTGATTTGAATATTTCACTCATAGGGAGACGTCACCACTGCCGGCGAAGGCTGCAAAATTTAAGCCTGTGCTCGGCACTTATCGTGCCACACCTGCTGTGACACGGGACCTTGCGATCCTCGGGTGTGTTAAGGCAGGTCATGCTCCATGTATGCACGTAAACTGCATAATTTTTAAAAACCTGTCCTACACAGAGAGACGGGTATGTTAAGGCAGGTCATGCGCAATTTATGCACGTAAACTGCATAATTTTTAAAATTTATCCTACCTTGAGAGAGAGAGCTACTAACTCTTAAAAACTATTTTGGTTGTTTACATGAGAACATTTTGTATCATAACAACATGACAAACATGCTCTTCCGTATGACGTCATTGCATGACTATAATAAATAGATCACGGATGTACCTTAATAGAAAATGGAAAAGTAGCACATTACCCTAGGATTTAAATATTGGTCTAACTGACGATAAAACACCCATAGTTTATCAGAATTACTGATAGAATCCTACCACATTCAGTAAGAAATAATTAAACATTTAAACACGAAACCTTTTAGACCATGTTTTCAATTTGGCACTGATGCTATGCAGTTTTCTTTAAAAGTTTTCTTAGCAGACGATTTTAGCAGTAATTGCCGTGTACATTAATTTATGACCTTTCATACGGTGTATAAAAAGTCTCTAAAAGTATACGGCGTAATGTGCTACTTTTGTAATTTTATTTCAGTGTGTGACAGAGGAAAATTGGATCGGCATGCTACATGGAATGTTTTTCCCGTTAAACAAAATTGTCAATGAATGAAATCAACATACCTTCATAATATCAATAAATTCTAAGCGTTTCACATATATATTCCATATATCCCATGTCATATAATTCAAATACTCCACATTTTGTCGACGTATTTACATGACACACAATAACAAATTCCGGGAAGAATTTACTTTGCCGGTCCCCGGAAGTTTACGCAATGCGCATGTCACGCGACCCACATCCTGGTTGCTATGCAAAAGTAAACATTTCGACACCATTTCCCCACCGGTGACTTGCAATGAAAACAGGTTCAGATAATGATAATAAATAGCTTACCTTTTCCAAATATACTTCACACACTTCTCGTCCAAAATTATACCAATCTGTTATAGTTTTTTTTTTTTTTTATTATTATTTTTTTTTTTTTTTTTTTTTAGAAATTTGCAGTTCATGAATTACGAAATCTTGAGCACATTTATAAACCCAAAAATATGTGATAAAAATGATTTTTTCCAATGTTAAATTGTGATTTTCAAACCAAGATGACTTTCTAATCGATACTTACCTGTTGCAATCTCCAAACGTGCCTATCGCTATACTGCAAGACGAGTCTTTTCGCAGTCCAAATACTCCAAAACCACACGATTTGCAAATAGTCACGAAGATTCAGAATAAGACCTACTTGTATCATACAATGAATTATGCTCTCCAAAGAATCGCATATTTTCACAAGATCTTTAAGTTTCATTCACATATTTGTTGACATTGAACACATGTTGAACTGTCAAAGTCGTAAATATTCGCTTTGCGCAGAATCGGCGCGTGCGAAATTAACAACGGGTGCCATTTTGAAGAATGATGTAAATTTCATTGTTTATTGATCGTATTTAAAATTCCAATTAAAAACTATCGTTTAAAACGAAGTTTTTAACATGAAAAACTGTCAAGGAATTCAAATGTTTGGTCAAAACCCTGAAAAAAAACGCTTATTTTTTAAATTTGACAATCGCTAACGTGACTGCATATTGTAAAAAAGACGCCATCGGCGTACTAGGCTATAGTTTAGCACGGTCTTTTGGGGGACTGGCAAAGTAAATTCGTTCCCAAATTCCTTCCATGTGTCAACATCACTCGATGTATAGTCATGACGTTATCAGCTTACTTTCATATTGATTAGACAGAAATTACACGACAGCAGTATACCATTTTGAATTTCTTTAGATCTTAGTAGCTGCGTGGTTTATTTTATGCATAACTAAAACTTACATAAAAGATAAAATCGGAATATAATATATACAACAGGGGATGCTTACTCCTCCTAGGCACCTGATCCCACCTCTGGTGTGTCCAGGGGTCCGTGTTTGCCCAACTATCTATTTTGTATTGCTTGTAGAAGTTATGAGATTGATCACTGTTCGTTATCTTCACCTTGCATATACTTAGTTATATACTTATTTTGTGTGTTGGTGTTTATCACAGAGTAATGATATGCGTCTAGTGCGGTAAAGATCAAACGCCTATAGATCCTTACTGCCGCTGGCTAGCCTACTTGTAGGTGAAAGGGAAAGTAGCGAAAGCAGAAATCTCGCCCCGCCAGTACATAGCCTCTACATTACTTAGACTCCTTCAAACGCCTCCTCAGGGCAACACACGGAAACTTGGGTCTAGCACTCAAGGCTAACATGAAGGGGATCTCGGAGTAGTAAGGACCCTAGAGGTGCAGAGTGTAGGCCCACCGGCGCGTGGACATGCCCTGGCTCTCACCAACCTTGCCCCATCTATGGGTCAAATAGTTCCACTGCCTTGTGGATGGCTTTGGCAAGTCAAAGGCTATGGAAGAAAATCCAGAAAGAAAATCCGTGTAGATGAACACGAAAGCAAGGGAAAGCAATCATCTAAGGGAAGGACAACTCCAACAGAAAACCACTGGTCCTCCGAGTTCAGGGGGTTATGCTTAGGGCCAGCAACCCTAACATGTTAAACAACAGACGCTACAGAAACCTTAACCAGAGAACAAAATGATGGAAGAAGGATTGACACCATTCAGGACACTGGAAGTATGACGGGTGAATCATGCATCCCGATATGAGATGTCCTTCGACCGAAAATAACCCGTAGAGTGGGCTGCTGGAACGTGCGGACCCTCTACCAAACAGGAAAACTAGCACAAGTGGTGAGAGAAATGGAGTATTACAAGATCGAGCTCCTTGGAGTTAGTGAAGCCAGATGGACAGGTAGTGGATCAAAACAACTAGTATCAGGACATCAGATACTCTACTCTGGAAGAACCGACGACCATCATAGCAAAGGAGTAGCCATTATTACAACAAAGCAGGTCCACAGAAGTCTTTTAGAATGGAAACCTGTGAGTGAGCGAATAATAACAGCAAAGTACAACTCAGCCTTCGCCAAATTGACTGCTGTGGTTTGCTATGCGCCAACAGATGATGCAGAAGATGAAGAGAAAATATCTGTCTATGACAGCCTACAAAAGGTAGTAGACGACACACCATCTCATGATGTTCTGCTTATCCTTGGAGACTTAAATGCTAAAGTTGGAAAATGCAACCAAGGTAAAGAAACCATCATGGGCCAGCAAGGAATAGGAGAATGTAACAACAACGGAGAGAGACTATGCACTTTCTGCCAAGAAAACGACCTAGTAATTGGTGGAACTATATTCATGCACAAAGACATCCATAAGACAACATGGAACTCACCAGATGGTCATTCAAAGAACCAAATTGACCATATTATCATCAACAAGAGATGGAGAAGTAGTCTTCTCGATGTGGTTGCAAAACAAGGGGCTGATGTGGGAAGTGACCACTCTTTAGTACTGGCAAAAATCAAGTTAAAACTGAGAAAATCAAGGAAAAAAGATCAAAGACCACCTCCAATCAACATCCAAAAATTCAAAAGATACAAAAACCCTGAGATCTTTTCAATTAAAAATTCAAAACAAGTTTTCAACACTCATGGAACATCCTGATGAAATCGATATGGAAACTTTTAACAAAGTATTAATAGAAAATAGTCAACAAATACTTGGCCCAAAGAGAAAGAAAAAAGAAGAATGGATTTCAGATAAAACATGGAAAATAGTAGAAGAACGAAAAGAGAAGAAAAGTAAAATCTTATCCACAAAATCCAAGAGGCAAAAGGACCAACTCCAGGCAGAATATCGGGCTATTGACAGGGAAGTAAAGAGGAGTGCAAGAGCTGACAGAAAGGCATACACTTAAAAGCTAGCTTATGAGACAGAACAAGCAGCTTCTAAACAAGACATGCAGACCCTCTATCGAATTACAAAAACATTAGCAGGCAAATTTCAGTCATCAGAGCTACCAATTAAAGACAAACAGGGAAATGTACTATCAAAAGAAGAAGACATACTGAAACGCTGGAAGGAACATTTTCAAGAAGTATTTAATATGAAAGACCCAGAGAACCAGGCAATAATATTACCAGCCACGGACACATTAGATATTGATACTGATCCACCAAGTATAGAAGAGGTAAAAAAGGCAAAAACCAAACTTAAAATGGAAAAGCTGCAGGCATTGATCAGATACATGCAGAGCTCCTCAAGGCCGAAGAATACTGGACACCTACAATTTTGACAAATATCTTGCAGAAGATCTGGGAATCAGACGAAACACCATCCCTCTGGAAAACTGGCCTTATAGTTAAATTACCAAAGAAAGGAGACCTCTCAAATTGAAACAACTATAGAGGAATAATGTTGCTTTCCATTACCATGAAGGTTCTAAGCAGAGTGATACTGGACAGAATTGTAGAAGTAACAGATCCCTTACTGCGTCAAGAACAAGCAGGCTTTAGGAAAGGGAAGTCGTGAGCTGATCAGATATTCGCTCTCAGACAAATTCTAGAACAAAGTAATGAATGGAACTCCCCATTATACATCAATTTCATTGACTTCACCAAAGCTTTTGATAGTGTTAATCGCCTAGCCCTAGAAAGAATCCTTCGTCATTATGGAATCCCAGATAAAATCATCTCCATCATCAAGATGCAATACACTGAACTTAATGTCAGAGTTATCTGTGGATCAAGCCTATCAGAGGAGTTTAAATTGACGACAGGAGTGAAACAGGGATGTCTGCTCTCTTCTCTTCTCTTTACCTTCTGCATCGACTGGATTATGCGAAAAACAACTAGAAGCAAACGAACAGGGATTACTTGGGGTATGACAGAAGTACTTGAAAACCTTGATTTTGCGGACGATATTGCACTGTTATCTCATCGTCATCGAGACATGCAAGAAAAAACCACCCAGCTCGCAAAAACAGCTGAAACAATTGGCCTTCATATAAGCACCTCCAAAACTAAGATCATGAAGGTTAATACCATATCAGAGGAACCTATTTCCTTAAATGGCACAAACATAGAAGATGTCACCAACTTCCCATACCTAGGAAGTAAGATCACCACTGATGGGGATTCAGAGGCAGATGTACAAGCTCGCATTTCTAAAGCCACAGGAGCGTATGCTGCTCTGCGGAACATCTGAAGGTCAACAAAGTTTAGCACCAACACCAAAATTAAGATCTTCAAGAGCAACGTGCTTGGGGTCCTATTATATGGTGCTGAATCTTGGAAAGTAACCAAGTCTATTTCCAACAAGCTGGATGTATTTCAGACCCGATGTCTCCGCAGAATATTGCGCATCTTCTGGCTTAACACCATCTCAAATGACGAACTGTACAAAAGGACAAACACCACTCCTCTATCCCAGACGATCAGAAAGAGAAAATGGCTGTGGATAGGACATGTATGCAGAATGTACCCAAATTCCATCCCAAGGGTTGCTTTGAAATGGTCACCAACTGGCAAGAGAAAGAGAGGAAGACCAAGAGAGACCTGGAGAAGATCGGTGGAGAAAGAAATGAAAGATAACAACTGGAGTTGGGGACAGGTCCAGAAATGGGCGAAAGACAGACCAACATGGAAGTATCTGGTGACGGCCTTATGTGCTGACCAGCACGAAGAGGACTAAGTAAGTAAAGTATATACTTATTCTAATTATGACGTCAAATTGTTTCGCGGATTTTATTCCAGTAAAGATTTTAATTACCTGCCTTAAAGTACTCGCGTCTCATCCGAAGGACCGCCCCATTTAGTCGCCTCTTACGACAAGGAAGGTGTACTGAAGACCTATTCTAACCCAGATCCTTACGGAATTATCTGGGTTCGCCAGACGTCTGCCTACAAGCCACTAGTCGCCAGAGAAAGGCAAGGTATAACAAGTATTCTGAGAGTATTGCATGGCAATACAGTGTCCCCTACTGGTCACAAAATTTCTTGGACCGCAACACTATACAAAGAAAGTTATGTAGGTAAAAGGAAAATTGGGGAAACAGGATGGGAATAGTTGGAAATCAACTACTATTCAGGACAAAGACTAGATCTGATTCAGTAAAAAAAAGACAAATCAATAATTAGGAATGAACTGTGAAATGTAGATGATCATGAATAATTTAGCTACATGTACATTGTTGTACTAGTATGCTAGAAGTATTAATGAATGTAGTACTCTTATCTACAGAAATAAGAAAGGATGTAAACTGATAATTCATGCTAGTATTAACTTTACTACCTACTCAAAACATAACCACAGCATCTCAATACATAGCATACCGCTAGCCACGCACGTTGGAGGCCGTGCACATTTATTATACTTAATCACAAATATGAAAAGCACACCAATGTACAATAATGTTCCATACACATTATACAGTAATACTCCACACACAATATTCAGTAACGTTAATAAGTCCCCCTTTAGCACACCCGAACCGGCCAGGAAAAACCTAGAAATAAAACGATTAAAAAATCGAGAAAAACTCTAGGAAACCTGTATCCGATGCCATTGCTCCAAGGTGCAGGAGGAGTGTGCCGGACCTCACACAAAACATGTAAGCCTACATATAACAAAACTAATGTATAACTGAAAGTTTGTCCTATCTTCGTGAAGAGCGGCTAGAAACTGACCAGCCTAACAAACCTGTTTCCTATTGCGACCCTATGCTACCTTTCTATTGGTCAATAATGGACCAAACCTCCTATAACAAAGCACGTTACTGTAACGTGAATACATCATTTTCCCGCTTTTACTAGCGAATCGCGGGAAAATACAAGTATTAACTTTACTACCTACTCAAAACATAACCACAACATCTCAATACATAGCATACCGCTAGCCACGCACGTTCTAGAAAAATACAAAGAAGGGGGTGTGCTGCAAATGCAAATTCATAACCCTAGCGCTTTGGAAATATCCAAACGCTTCTCAATCGAGTCTACAATGTAACCATCTTTTGCACTGTCAGTTTTCCACCTGCCGTGTCTTTTAACAGGTCCAACCCTTTGATATTAACACTTCATTTCCTTGCCTATACTGATCTGTTTTACTTTTTCTGATATTCATTCTAATAAAATTTTCAAAAATCTTGACATCTCCAAACATAAGCGAGCTGAATTCATCAAACCTTAAAAATTAATAAGTCATTACAGTCAATAAATTTACTACAAAGTGATATAATCATGTCTTTGAATATAGGCTCCTTCTTAATCACTGGGTGTGATGCTACCCTTCTAGCAGATTCTTGCTATGAAGAAACATACGAATTCTTTGTAGGATCCGGCAAACCAATCATTTCGTGCGCACATCTGATTCCATATATTGCAGAATTAACTGGATGATACGAAGATCCCGACTCTAATAAAAGCGTCAATTAAAGAGCAACATGAATGGGATTGGCCGGTAACGCGCAATGACCCTGCGCATTGATAAAAACTTTCCATCTGCTAAACGAGTTATAATATGCTGCATTTGTGCTATCACTCTTGCTGGACAATAAATATACGGCTAGTCTCGGACACAAATCCTCCAGGTAACTTCCGGCTTGTACACCATGCTCCCTTGCCAATCCTTTAAGGCTCTCCTGTAGACCTAATCCTGCTAACAGAAATAAATATTCAGAATGCTATATTCAAGAAAATCATATTAAACAATAGTTCATGTTTCCCAAACATTCCGTTATTCCCCCTTCCTGGAAAAATAACATCTTGCTTTTTAAGACTTGCATAGTTTTTAACATATGGTTTAAAAACTCCTTTATCAAACAACATTGCCAGGAATGGAGCCGAAACCCACTCCGGACACACCGATGTGCAAATGCACTTTTCATTTAATAACCTCTGGTATCAATGCGGGTGGAGGAACAACCCAGTTAACCTCATCGGACCAACCTCTACGAAGCGCATCTATACCACTAGTTCCTGTACACCAGTATTTAAAATTGAATTTAAGACATTTTGCATTGAACTGACATGCAAATCTATCACATGTATGAGGTCCCCATCTTCTATCAAAGTAATCAAAATTACTTTGTTTAATTGACCAGTCATCACAATCACTTAACTTGCTCAATCTATCTGCAAATGTATTATTTGCCCTTGGAATCCACTGACTTTTTCAAAACAATGCCATTATCTGAACAAAAATTCTTTACCGATATTGCAATATTTTGAAGTTTTCTCTTTTTGCTGCCAACCTGTAAAATGTGTTCTACATTCTGGTTATCACAAAATATATCAACTGACATATCTCTAACCTCGTCAACTGACTGATCTAAAACTCTTCTTACAGCCTCTAGCTCTCTCCACGTAGAACTTTGCTTTTGCTCCCCAACATTCCAGAATCCATAAAAAATCATACTGTTCATCAATAGAACAATCTGTCAAATGACAACCGTAACCTGAATCTGAAGCATCACAATAAATAGATACATGTATCTGAGCACTGCTCTGATCCGTCAACTGACTCAACGATGAACCTTTATGGTTCATTTCCTCAATATTATGGAACCAAAATTCCAACTCTCCTATTGCTTCTTCACTAAGCCTAATATATGAGTTCCAGCTTGATCTATTTGAGATACAATAAAACAGATACCTAGTTCTCAATCCGACCTGTTTCCCAAACACTACCTGGGTTGAAATTAACTGACCCGTGACCGACGCGATGCCCCTAACTTCAAACCAAACACAACCCCTCTGATGTGCACTTATGATACTTTCTAAACATAGTTTTAACTTTTCTATCCTTTTTTTCGGCAACCTTAACTTTATCTTTTTATGTGTTCCATACCAACCCTAGCCACATTACCTCTTGTGTTGGTTTTCACCGACACTTAGCAATAGATGTCAGAAAACCGAACCTTCTTAGATCTGACTGAATCATTCTACTGACCCATTCTGCTTCTTGCAGATTTGATCCACCACCAAAACCGTCATCTAAATACATGACAAATCGGTAACCTTTCGACCTCCAAAACTTAATTACTTCCCTCATAACCTTTGAGAAAATATATCCTGCTGTGCCGATACCAAAATGTAACACATTGAATACATAATAATTCCTCATCCACTTGAAACCTAAATACTCTCTTGACAATTCATGAATTTCAATATGATCAAAAGAAAAAACAATCTCCCGCAGTAAACAAAAACCTTGACGTATTAGCATCTTCATACTTGTGCCTGAACTTGAATAAATGAGGGTTAACATGCCTTGCATCTAAAACTAGCCTTGACTTAGTAGATTTACTACTAGCCACGGTCAAACTGTTTTGGTTTACACTGCATCTCTGAAATACACCCTTTCTTTAACAAAGCATTAACTTCCTTTGTTACAAATTCAGCATTCTTTACAGCCGATCTGTTATTTGTTAACTCCACCTCACCTGGCGAATTAAATAAAGGCAATTTGTACCCATTCTCAAGAACTTCTAAAACGTAAGAATTAGCCCCAATAACACGCCACTGACCTATATATTTTTTTTCAATCTACCTACTGGACTATCATTCATGCATGACTGATTTTTAGTACAATCACCAGAATAGATATCAACTGAATTTAAATTATCGCTTTTTATCAACTGATATAATTCAGAAAATGCACTTATCTTATTTTCCTCCAAAATCTCCGTGCACCCCCTCCTCCAGTGCCCCTTTTTATTGCAGCGATAGCAATGCCCCGACTTCCAGGTAACTTGCATGGGCGTTGTCATTGTTCCTCGTTCCCGCGCTTTTTAAACTTATAGCCATCTGATATCACGTGCTCGATTTTCGCTTCTTGTCTATCGGCTAAAAGTTTTTGGTTTTCACTAATATGTCTTTGAACTGCGTTAAGCATTCTGTCCAAGATTTCTGAAATTATTCAGCATTTCGTTGTTAGAACGCTGAAGCGTTTGGTTAATCTGAGGTTGAACGGCCTCTTCATCCATAGTTTGTCCTATCTTCGCGAAGAGCGGCTAGAAACTGACCAGCCTAACAAACCTGTTTCCTATTGTGACCCTATGCTACCTTTCTATTGGTCAATAATGGACCAAACCCCCTATAACAAAGCACGTTACTGTAACGTGAATACATCATTTTCCCGCTTTTACTAGCGAATCGCGGGAAAATACAATTTCTGTAAGTCCAAGAGCCATAGCTAAGTGAAGAATCAACGGACCGAGACGAGATTTGAACTTGATCTGTAGCTTGTTATGGCAAAGTAACGCACAATGTATCAAATATATATCTGTAAGAAGAGAGAAAAGTCTTGAAAACGGAAAATTAATGCTATTTTTCTAAGTCCAAGGACCATAACTTTTCATTAAAATCAATATATGCACCCAGGGGTTCATGAGCCGAATTGCATGGGATACATTGTAAAGTCAGGAATGATGTGGCATATTTATAATTGTGAAGAACTAATTTCAGTTTTAAACTTTTCGAGTTACTGTCCAAAAACCATATTTGTCTGAAGTTTTCAATCTATTTTCGGTCACTGTGACCTTGACCTTAGACCTTTTTTCTCCAAAATCAATAGGGGCTTGCTTACCTGGTACATAACAATATATCAAAGTTTCATTTGATTAGGTTGTAAACTTTTCGAGTTACCATCCGGAAACCAATTGTTGACGCCCAACCGCCCGCCCGCATCACCAAACCAATAGCCGAGTTCAACTTCGTTGCAACTCGGCTAAAAATCACGGACCGAGACGAAACTCAAACTTGATCTTTAACTTATTATGGCAAAGCAATGTACCAAATATTAAATGAATATCTGCAAGACCAGAGACAAAAGTGCAGAAAACTGATATGCCGGATTGACGGACAGACTGCAAACCTTTAAATCACCTTCAACTTCATCAGTAGGGGACTAATAGAGCAAAAGAATGCTGTGAGCCCCCCCCCCCCCCCCCCCCCACCACCACACCCACACACACACATATCAGTCATAAGTCAGCCCGCGAGCCACTAGTCACCTACGGAAAGTGGAGTATGTTAAGCCAAAGAATGTCGTTAGGCGAAATTTCTGCTCCAGGAAGTGTTCTGTTCAAAGAGGAGTGTGTAACATCATACATGTAACAAAAATTAAGCTTTCCAACCATGTTGATACGTAGTGTAATGACATGCCGCCCGAAAAGCGGAAAAAAGAAAAAATCCTCTATAAAATCTTTAGACCCTAACAGTCACTTGAACAAATCATATACTGAACAAACTTTATTGGGGAAGTTCAACTGAGATTTCAGACTCAAGTGAGCTAAAATGAGTTTCTTAAAATCAACAAGAATATTTAACAAGACATCATGATGTCAACTTAAATGTTAAAAAATCTCAATTCCGTGTGTATGTCTGTGTTAATCCTCTCCATTTCGAACTTTCTGCATAACTTCACACAACATCTGATTACACATAGCGGCATACGGATTCATGGCAATCACTTGTTGTTTAGCAAACTGACCACCCAATCTGGCTGCATCTTTGAAGTCTTTTAATGACTTGTCATCCTCACCTGAAAGAGATGGCTCATTTAAACACAGTAGCATATAAAACAGTATTGAGGAAGTACCCTTAAAATCCCAGTTATATATTACAACCTACAAATTGTACCAAACAATGCCATCTATGCTATTCTGTGCAAAATATAATGATAACAAAGCATTAATCAATATTTCAGCAAAACAAAAAATGCATGCAGTAAAACTTTAGACTGATTATATCCTAGGTAATGCAGATTCGATACAGAACCATGTCCCCAATCCAAGAGGAGGTGAACAAGAGCCCATGGACCACAATGCTCATAAGAGTCACCTTTGCCCTGCTGTTGTGATTTTTAGGATTTTCTTTATCAATTTTTATTTCCATGAAAAATTTTGACCCCATATTGTGGCCCCAACCTAGCCCCAAAGGATCACAACATAACTGAAATGAGTTCACACAGTACAGTGATGCCTCAACACCAATATGACTAACATGACCTCGCTGTTCCGAATAAGATAAGACTAAGATCACAAGGTCATAGATCATGGTATGATATGAAGACCTTGGCATAAGAAATCTATATACAGAATATGAAAGCTCTTAAATAGTTCAGGAGATATTTAATAGATAAGATCTTTATTAAAAGTAGGTCAAACTTCCAGGTCAAGGTCACAATATCAAACACCAAAGTACATGTATATCAAGGGCTTGCCATAAAGAGTCTACATGTATATATAAAATATACAAGCTTTACCTTAAATAGTAGAAGATACTGACTAGGTCCAAGGGGCCTCCGTGGCCGTGTGGTTAGAGCATTGCTCTCAAAATCACATGGCCTCTCACCTCTGTCGGCGCGGGTTCGAATCCCGCTCGCGCCGGTAAGTGAGAAAGTTTTCCAGTTTACTTTCGGAAGGTCGGTGGTCTCTTCCCAGGTACATATGTACATTGTATCTGGGTTCTCTCTTCCACCAATAACAAGAGCAACGCCAATGTGGCATATTACGCCCGTAGATTTTGCTCAAGGAAAACATATTTCAGTGGGATTCATATTTTAGTGAAGTTAGCACTGTCCTCTGTGAGCTAATTCATTATTATGCTTGTAGAAATGGAAATCAAGATATAAAGAAGTATAGCCTTAGAGTGCGCTACTTCATAAATATGCTAAAGGTTCGGTTTGTATCCTGCCCACAAGGTTTTCCTAATAAGTGATATTGTGACCTTGACCTTTGACCTTGAAAAACAATAGGCACCTTCCTCTCATCATGATGATCAAATATACCAAGTTATATCCTGGAGCTTACGGTTCGGTTTGTATCCTGCCCACAAGGTTTTCCTAATAAGTGATACTACGACCTAGACCTCTGACCTTGAAAAACAATAGGCATCTTCCTCTCATCATGATGATCAAATATACTAAGTTATAATATCCTGGAGCTTACGGTTCGGTTTGTATCCTGCCCACAAGGTTTTCCTAATAAGTGATACTACGACCTAGACCTCTGACCTTGAAAAACAATAGGCATCTTCCTCTCACCATGCTGATCAAATATACCAAGTTATAATATCCTGGAGTTTACGGTTCGGTTTGTATCCTGCCCACAAGGTTTTCCTATGTGATACTACGACCTAGACCTTTGACCTTGAAAAACAATAAGCATCTTCCTCTCATCATGGTGATCAAATATACCAAGTTATAATATCCTGGAGCTTACGGTTCGGTTTGTATCCTGCCCACAAGGTTTTCCTAATAAGTGATATTACGACCTTGACCTTTGACCTCTGACCTTGAAAAACAATAGGCACCTTCCTCTCATCATGATGATCAAATATACTAAGTTATAATATCCTGGAGCTTACGGTTCGGTTTGTATCCTGCCCACAAGGTTTTCCTAATAAGTGATACTACGACTTTGACCTTGAAACACAATAGGCACCTTCCTCTCATCATGATGATCAAATACACCAAGTTATAATATCCTGGAGCTTACGGTTCGGTTTGTATCCTGCCCACAAGGTTTTCCTAATAAGTGATACTACGACCCTGACCTTTGACCTTGAAAAACAATAGGCGTCTTCCTCTCATCATGGTGATCAAATGTACCAAGTTGTAAAGTCCTAGGGCTTATGGTTCAGTCTGTATCCTGCCCACAAGGTACGGAAAGACAGACGGACAGACAGACGGACGACGCCATACCATAATACGTCCCGTCTTCGACGGGCGTATAAAAACTGGGCGCCACCATATACCTGAAAGGTTGTTGAGTGTGGCGGAAAACATCAAACAATCAATCATTAACTGACTAGGTCAGAGATCTAAAAAGTAAGTTACAAGGTCAAACTTCATAAAATTATTAAAGGCCTTGCCATAAAGAACCAATATACAAAATATGACAGTCTACTACATTAACTAGTTCAGGAGACGTTGAATAGGTCAGGCTTTGTTTTAAAGAAGGTCAAACTCCAAGGTAAAAAGATCAATTGTGTTCAAGGTATTGCCATAAGGAATATATAAACAAAATATGAAAGCCCCACCTAAATACTTTTGAATATATCTAAAAGGTTATGTTTTCTTCAAAGTAGATCAAACTTCAAGGTCGCAAGATCAAAGATCATGATATGAAATGAAAGGTTTTTCCATTAGAAATATATTTACAAGATAAAAAAGGTCTACCTTAAATAGTTCAGGACTTATTGTATAGGTAAGATTTTTATTAAAAGTAGGTCAAACTTTCAGGTCAAGGTCACACACCACTGCATCACATGAAAGGTCTTTTCATAGAAAATGTATATATACATGTATCAGGGTTTACCTCGTTACCTAGTCATTTCCACTCTGAAATTATTTTTGACGACTACCAAAGGTCATCAAAAATGAAACATAACACTCTGTCTTATCATGATATACCCACATACTAAACATCAAAGGTTTATGTCATAAGACAACAAGTTTATGGTCTGGACAAAAGAAATGCCAAAAAATTCTACATCAAGGGTTATCAAAAAATGGTACGCGACACACTCTCTTATCATGGTATACCCACATACCAAATATTAAAGGCCTATATCAAAAGAGGGCCTCCGTGGCCGAGTGGTTAGAGCATCGCGCTCAACATCACACGACCTCTCACCTCTGTCGGCGCGGGTTCGAATCCCGCTCGCGCCGGTAAGTGAGAAAGTTTCCCAGTTTACTTTCGGAAGGTTGGTGGTCTCTTCCCCAGGTACATTGTATCTGGGTTCTCTCTTCCACCAATAAAAACTGGGCGCCACCAGATAACTGAAAAATTGTTGAGTGTGGCGGGAAACATCAAACAATCAATCAACAATAAACCTGTATCAAAAGACAAAAAACTTATGGCCCGGACAAACTTTGTATGAGAAGCGGAAGAAAAAAAGAATTCACTCTAAAACAATATATAAAATAATAATGTGAAAAAGAACACATCCAGAGGTTCAAACTTCATTGGTATTTAAGTCTGGTTGTCTTTCAAATTCCGAAAATATCTGATTGCATTTTATTATGCAAGAGCAAAAGATCTGGTTAAACGACATGGGCATTCGTCATAGTTTGGTAAAGAAACCAGGCAAAACATCCGGTTAAACAATATGGGCCTACTCGGTTAAAGAACGCAAAAACAATCACAGAAAAGTTTAAACTATGATTTAAGACATCATTGACTCTGGTGCGTTTGTGGTTCATTTATGAAGATGAAAATGTGTTTTGTGTAAATAAAAAAAATAATTGTTTATTCGGTATATATATACATACATACAAACATACAATCATACATACATAAATACCAAGGATAACCCATGAAAGCTCGAAAACTTATTTTCATTGGGTTTCTTTGATGTACGGATGTTTGCGCTAGGTGGTCGTGTTCTTGTCTGATAAAATGTGTTTGGCTTAGCCTAAATTTGGAACTTCCGTCACAAAGTCACAATTTTTGTGAAAAAATTAGTGAGTACATTTTGTCTCATTATGACTGACTTTATGCAGGAAATCAAACACAAAATTAATGGTTCTAAACCACATAGCCTAACCCTACCAATTGCATCATGACTTTTATATACCAATACTGTGCAGGGTTGGGGTTTTTTGGATAATGAAAGAAATATGGACTTAAATTGTCAAAAACGTCTTCATTTTTCGTTCCGAGTACGCTCATTTCGTGTGTATGACAGACCGATTCATCGTAGCAGTTGCATATACTACACATCAAAATTTGTCTCGTTGACTCCTCTCGAGACTGGTATATAGTTTGCATGTGTGGCTTAATCCATTAGGCTGTAAGACTGCAAAATGTTATCCCACCCCCAAATTTGAAAAATCGTGAAAAAAATTGTGGATTCGTATTAAATGGTACAAAAGTTATTCTATGGTAATTGTTGTACCATTTAATACAAATCCACAAAAATTTTCACGATTTCTCAAATTTGAAGGGGGGGGGGGGGGTATTCTATGGTAATCAACCGCCGTGGTGGCCTAGAGGTTAGAGCGTTCGCCCCAGGGGTTTCAAAACCCGGCCGAGACAGACCTAAGTTGTTGAAAGAGGCAGTGACAGTTTCATTGCCATATGCTCGGCATCAGGTGTGATTGTTCAAGGTCCTCTACGATGACCTTAAAAACGGATGTCCCATGTCGCAGTAGGTGTAGCACGCTAAAGAACCCTCACTGCTCAAAGGCTGTAAGCGCCGAGCATACGCCTAAATTTGATGCCCTTCACCGGTCTTTGTGACGTCTCCATATGAGTGAAAAATTCTATCGAGAGACGTTAAGCAAGATACAATCAATCATCTATGGTAATTACATGTATATCAAAACGAAAGTGGTTAATTATTATATGCACAACAAGATACATGAATTAGCGCAAATTAGGACATGTGAGTTTACATACAATACTCAGAGGATTCTGTATTACATGGTACCAAGTGGCACCGTATAAACAACATTTTTATATCAGCTTGATGGAGGATTCGTGGTCCGAAAACGCCAAGACACAGCTTCAATGCTGTAGCAATTGATCAAGCATTAGAGCAAACATTAAACAGAGATGGGAAAAGCAAAGGCAGTGTAATTGGACTCACAAGAAGAAAGACAGCGGTAACACGTTGGCTAACAACCAGGCACATCACAGATGAATATGTTGAAGCGTTCACTGCAAAGGAAAGCTCTCAGAATGATAAGCCACACCAAGAGCTAGGCAAAGCCAGAAGAGAAAGGGATGATAATGATATTCTAAAGATAGTTGAAAATGCAGCTAATATTCAGAATCCATTCGATCTAGACACAGTGCCAGCAGAACTGATCAACATCATCACTGGACAAGTGGCTTCAAAAGAAGTAGGGAAAGTCTGAACAATTTCCTGGAACAAGGAACAACAAAACATAGAGAGTTTCTTACAAGTAGAGTCACCTCCTCAAAGAAAAAGAACTTCTGGGACACAGAGTCGAGATTGAAAGTCAAAACTTTTACCGATATGAATAAGCCTGTCATGAACAAGGTCAAAGAGAAGCTTTTTGTTGACTCAGAAGTCCTCTTTCGTCGATTACTGGTTGTCTCAAAGCAACGAGAAGTCAACCTTGAAAACGTACTTACACATGAGCTGTCAGCAATACCCCCTCGCTTTCCTATGACGACGGAGCTATGAGAAAAACTACAAAGTCAGACCTAGCAAAGAAGTTGGAGGCATCAGTAGAATGCATCACTGGCCAATTCAGAGGAAGTGTATCATCAGCATACATTCTGGATGGAATGTCATTGATACAGGGAATTAAGGAAACGCTATTTGTCACATTTCTTGACCTTGCTAATGTCTTGTTGAAGTTTATGATCAACCCCTTTAACAAGAATCGAGGTGTAAAATCAGTACTATTACAGCAAGGATATGCTAACTGATTTTGTATACATGCTGATAGGCCATAACATCCCAAAATCAACAGGCAACGTTACATTCCTGTCCATTCCATTGTGGCAAAACATGGTGTGAAGTTCTGTGAATGTCTCCCAGCAGCGCATGCACTTACGGGATGTGACAGCACAAACAGTTTATATCAAATAGGAAAGCGCGTTGCTTACACAAAACTGCAGGAACATGTGGGAAAGAACATTCATTCACTGACAACATTTGGAATGCAGAATAACGTGGAAGTAGATGTTTCTTCTGCACGTTCTTATGTCTTCAGATTGTACGGAAAGATATGTTCTTCCTTGGACCAGCTTCGGTACCTCCTGGCCTCGACAACAGACAAACCTGCCTCACAAATGCCACCAACAGAAGATGCTTTCAAGCAGCATTTCCTCAGAGCAAGGTACCAGGCCAGCATCTGGTGTCAAAGTCACATCGCCAGTCTGATCCCAGATACTCCTGTCTGTTGGCAACGGGTGATATTTGTCAGATGGTCAGCTTAACCAGAAATTTATACCAAAGAATCAGCACCAGTGGAAGTCCGCGATCTCACTCATACATGTATATACTGTACAGACCATGACTGCCAGCACTCCATAAGTGTCACTGTCTGCTGAACCACCTTCACTGCACTGAATTTTGTGCATGCCATGGAGACTGCCAGAACATTCTAAAGGCTGTTACTGACTCTGACAGTGATGATAAAAAAAATTCAGGTTCTCACAACATTTATTCACGTTATGACAGTCAGGGTTTTAACATCATGCCCGTACAAACCCACCTAACTAGGTCACACATCCATTCTGATTCAAAGATAAAAGAAAAGGAAGAGGATTAGAAAGGAATGAAAATACTCTGGCTTATCATATGTACACTATACAAAATAATATTAATCTAATAGGTTGTCACAAACTAAAGGTTTTAAATGTATAACAAATGTACTGTTATGACATTGATAACTTCCGATGATATACATAGGCTAATTAATGTATACAATTACATATTATATATTCTGGATGATCCAAAATCTATAAATCTTTTAATTTATGAAATGTATTCCATTTCTTCTCTAAAACATCTACATAATCATTTTTGCATGCTAACTGCCCTTCTACTTTGTACACATTTGTCCAAATGGTAAAGTTATTTAACAAAGGCAGATTGCCTCTACATTTGCAACAATACACAAAGTACGCTAAACAATAATTAATCAAATTGATCATTTCATTTTCTGAGCTACCCAGCAAAAAGGTTTTTTTATCAACAACATTTACTGGAAAAAAATCCCTAAACCATGACTGCACATTCTTAAAATATAAAACAACATTTTCACAGACATACAAAACATGCTCTATTGATTCCTTTTCTTTTGCACATCATTGTCTATTTTCTTTATTTTGAACAAAAATAAATTCGTGACTAAAATTTTATGATTTATACGATATTGTAGCCACTGTAATTTTGTATCCTTTGTAATAGTAAAAACATTTTTATTAATTGTATTCCACTCTTCTTGAGATATATCAAATTAAACATTTTATGTAGACTCTAATACAGCTTATTTATGATAAATTTACATTGTTTTGCATGATTAACCACTTTATCTTCGATAGATATAATTGCCATTCTATACAAATGCACAAATGTTTAACAATTTCTCAAATTTGGGGCTGAGGGTAACATTTCTCAGTCTTGCAGCTTAATGGATTATGCCACACATGCAATCTATACACCAGTCTCGAGAGGAGTCCATGAGACAAATTTTGATGTGTAGTATATGCAACTGCTATGATGAATCGGTCTGTCAGACGCACGAAATGAGCGTATTCACAACGAAAAATGAAGACGTTTTTGACAATTTAAGTCCATATTTCTTTCATTATCCAAAAAAACCCAACCCTGCACAGTATTGGTATATAAAAGTCATGATGCAATTGGTAGGGTTAGGCTATGTGGTTTAGAACCATTAATTTTGTGTTTGATTTCCTGCATAAAGTCAGTCATAATGAGACAAAATGTACTCACTAATTTTTTCACAAAAATAGTGTGACTTTGTGACAGAAATTCCAAAATTAGGCTAAGTCAAACACATTTTGTCAGACTACAACCATCATTTCCATAATCTAGACAAAATTCTGCATCAAATCAAATATGTTGTACTTTGTTCTACCCTAGGTTTGGCTTACTCCCATTTAAAAGAACAAAGTACAACATATTTGATTTGATGCAGAATTTTGAGAAATGACAACAGGACTCAACATCATTCAGACTTGGAGTTGTAAAATGCAATATACATGTATATGCTACTGATTTCAGACCCAAGGAAAAGATGAAAGCTTTAAGGACAGAAACAATGGTTGAAATTATTACTGAAACAAAGTGAAAGTTGTGAGAATGAGAATAATGGTTGTTTCCCCCAATTTTGGGCATACGGGAACAACAAACAAGCATAAAGTAAACTAAAGGGGAAGAAAGAAATTCAAATGACAAACATTACATATAAAATGTCCATTTGAAATATACAAGTAGTGTGAATAAAGTTGAGAAAAGATGAAAGTTAGAGGAGAGTGAATTGAAAGTAGCAAGTATTGGAAAGTTTTGGGGGAAATGAGAGTGATGATAAAGAGATGGATGAGAGTGAAAATGATGTGTGTGGGGAGAGAGTTAAGGTAGCTCACTACACTAAAGCTTACATGCCTTATGATACTATGTCACAAGATGGCGATTTAAATGTTTGTGAAAGTATTTGTATCGATCAATTTGTTTGTCTAACATTGTAGCTCAATGGTTAAAACATCTGGCTGGTGAACCACAGATCTCGAGTTCAAATCCTCAAGAGTCTTTTGTTCATACATGTATGCATTGAAATAATTTTTTTGAAAATCATGTTTTTATCCTTTGCATATTTCCTGCCTTTTTGGCATATATAATTATTACAATATATCATCTGTTCATATCTTTTATTATTCTGCTATTACTTTTGCAGATAGTATAACCAAAGACATAATAGGATGGTGCGTTGTCTTTATTATGTACTTCATGTGTGGTAAAAGACTGAAACAAGCAAAAGGAGTAATAAATATACTGTTAAATTACAAATGAATAAATAAATAATCCAAAATAAACTTAAGAAATGTTACAAAAGGAAAATAGTCAAAATTTGCATTTAATTTTATCACAAACTTGTTTCCGTAGAAAAATTTGTTAAGCGCATATATTTATGTGAAAAATATATATGACACTAATGGCGTTCCATAGAAAAGATTCAGATGTATGCCACTTCTAAATACAATATACAAGAATAGCTAACAAACCAAAATAAAGTAAATATGTATTCAAAGGCTAAGAGAATCATGATAATGAACTGCAAAAGACTACTTCAAGTGTGTGCTATCTCTTAAGTAGAAAAATGAATGATTGGAACAATCGACCGATGCGTGAAAGACATTCACAGGTAAACAGGAAGCACGTGCTCGAATTAAGAATGGTAACTCTAAACGGGTTTGAAGTCTAAGTCGTAAAGAAAGATAATTCAATATTAAACTAGTTCTAATTGTAACGGGGACCGTTACAGATG
This sequence comes from Ostrea edulis, assembly GCF_947568905.1. Classification (NCBI taxonomy): domain Eukaryota; kingdom Metazoa; phylum Mollusca; class Bivalvia; order Ostreida; family Ostreidae; genus Ostrea; species Ostrea edulis. The sequence goes on from NC_079164.1 coordinate 65,601,951, forward strand.
TTCCCCAAACCTCCCCCAATTAAAAAGTGATGTCCTTGTGAATCTATAGGAAAAAATCATTTTATTTTAGCCTTTAATTACATGTAGTACGTTCAATATGGTCATTTCAGTACCAAGAAATGAAAGAAAGCGTTGCACGTGCATACACGCGCACACGTGTATGATTTCGAATTTTATGTTGATGTCGTTCAACAGGCATTTGTATCATATAACCACAGTATGAATTTCATAACGTTTCCACCAAATATAAGGAAGTTATAGCGATTTTAAAATCGTCCAATCAGAAATCAGCACACGTGCATGCACGTGCTGAGCAGTAATTCTAACCACAGCAATTTGTAAGGAGTACCAAGATACATCTAAACCCCTAATATGAATAGAATTTGATGAAAAACAAAAACGTTATCGTCCTTTAAAAATTGAACATTTAAAAAACGTTGCACGCGCATGCGCGTGTGCGTTGGCATTTTTTGTTACACCAACATATAGATACACATATTGTCTACATATGCTGTGAATATCATCTCATTCGCTTCATAAATAAGATAGTTACAAACGTTTTAGCATTATCCAATCAAAATGAAGCGCACGTGCATGCGCGTGCAAATTGGTAATTTTGACCATGTAAATCAGTTAAGGGTCTCAATATCTACCTATGATATGAATTTCAAGCCATTTCAATGAACAACAAAAAAGTTAGACTGATTCCAAAGTTAGCGTACAAATTTTGTAATGTGCGTGCACGCGCATGCGTGCGCGTGCTGGTAAAATAACTATTATTTTTCATATGTACAAATGATATACTATCATCCTATTTAGGTTTTATATCGCTTCCTTCAATATTCTGATTTTCCATTTTTTGTACCAAAATTGCAATGCACGTGCGCGCGCGTGCATGCACGTGCAAACAAAATGACTATCACTATGCACATCTACAAACGCTATACTATCATCCTGGAAAGTTTCATATCGATCCCTTTTGTAGTTTCTGAGAACACTACCGGACAAAAAAGTACCGGAGAAAAAGAATAATAATAATAACTAGAAACTCATTACTAGTAATGAGTAGGTCTTCCGTTAGACCACTTCCGGTAAAGAGCTTTCTATTCCTACGAAAATCATTTAAATGTATCAGAAAATGTGCCTTAAGAATGAATGAGAAATGTATTGTCGAATTTTTTATTCCTTTCTCGTAACTTCCGGTGACGACCGGAAGTACTATTCAGATGCGTTTTCCTATAAATGACAGAGACTCTTTACTGTCGATATTCCCTGAAAATTTCACGTCTCTATCTGAAAGAGTTCTCAACAAAAAGAAGTAGACTAGAGAAAGAAAAAGTAGTAGGTTACTACCGACCGGAAGTCAATTTTGAAAAACAAAATTATCAAAACTTTAGAAGTTGATACTTTTATTAAGACATGTGAAAATCATATGAAAGACTTCAAATATAAGCGAGATTTATGGGAACAAAGAGACGAAAAGTAAAAAGATATTTTATCAAGAAACCGGAAGTAGTCGTTTTGACTACCGACAGAGTCAATATTCTTTTGACACTTTGAAAGAGAGTTGATAAACTAGTATAAGTTTCAATTTAAAGGAAAAAGTTTGAAATTTGCCATTCTTTCCATCACTTCCGGTGACGACAGGAAGTGACGGTCGACATGTTCAACCCCCTGCTGCACGCTTACAAACGGAGAATGATCATCCCTGAATATTTGATGAACCTATATTTTACCTTTTCCAAGAAAAAAACTGGGCAAAATTCCTTTTGAGAAACAGAAAATCGGCCTTATTTTCCGACCGGAAGTGAATGTTGTAAACACAAAAATAATTATAGCAAGGTCATTTCATAAGACATTATTCCTGAAAATTTCAAGAAAATCTATGCACCATCTCTGAGAAATCACTCGAAGAAATCGGAAAATCGACATTTTTCAAATACTTCCGGTATAGACCGGAAGTGACGGACAAAAAAATTGAATGTATGTGTACAATGGACTAATGTTAGTTGATCAACTCTACAAGTTTCAAGCGTCTATCTATATTCATTATTGAGAAACTGAAAAAACAAGGTTTGAATATGTCCACCCCATATCTCACGACCGGAAGTGAATTTTACAAAAATATTTAAATTTACACTAGACATTTATACCGAGCGAAGCTCGGACGGGCCGAAGGCCCGTCCGTGAAGCAAGGCTCTAAAGGTAACACGTATGTAAAAGAAAAAAAGTCAAATTCAGCAAAAGAAAAAGAGATAATCTCTATATACGTTCACTGAAATTTTCGTGATCCATATGGGCGCCGCCATTTATTTTTTCATTACCTGCTTCAACAGTTATTCGTGTTTTATTTTGAATGCCAATAATAGAAGACTCTGACGTGCAATTCGTAATTTAAACACCCAATTTGTTCAAAATGAATAGTATAATTATCATTATAACAGGTTTTAGCAAATAATTACATATAACACCGTAATACGACTAAATAGATGAACGAGTTCATGAGTTTCTTTGAATAAGAATATACGATAAAATTACGGTTACTTTTTTACCATTTTGAATTTATTGGTTAATTTTATTTAGTTTTATAACGGCCTTTTTCATTGCATACGGAATGTATTATTGTTGTTTATAATTGTTTGCTTTGAAAAAGAGAAAAAAGTCGAGGCTAAATGTGACGTCACAATGCACAGTTGACGTCGCCCTGCGTTTTATTTCCCGCGTTCAATGAATAGGCGGATCCTGTAAAACTGTTCTCCCCATATAAACCCCTTGAATATTGAGATCTTACTGGGTTTTTAGCGCAAGGAAAATTTCATTAAAAATATATATTTTTAAATGAATCATAATCTACTGTACTTAACGGAATTATGATTACCACTTGGGACACTCCAATGACCATTACATGCTTCGCTCGGTTCCACGGTCACACCGTATACATATTAATGTCTATAACATATGTAAAATTCAAATCATTAACTTGTTTTATGACCGAGATTTATGGCACTTAAAAATGAGAGAATGAATAGTTTTTCTTTGATATAACCGGAAGTTGGAGATTCAACTTCCAGTGGGGTCAATAGTTTTTGAGAATTAGAACGAGACCTAATAAACCGATATAGGTTTCAATTTGAAAGAAAAAAGTTTGAAATTTATGATTTATAAATCACTTCCGGTGACGACCGGAAGTGACGGCTGACATTCTTACCCCCCTACTACACCCCTACAAAGTGAGATCTATTAACTATGAAATTTTGGTGACTCTATCATTTACCGTTTCTGAGAAAAACGATTGACAACGAAAACAGCTCATAAGCCGTATTTGCCGACCGGAAGTGAATTTTTCAAAAATATTTGACGTTACTCTAGACATTTATAGTGACTATAATATATGTAAAACTCAACTCATTAACTAGTTTCATGACCGAGATTTATGGCACTGAAAAATGAGAGAATGAATAGTCTTTCTTTCATATAACCGGAAGTTGGAGATTCCACTTCCGGTGGGGTCAACATTTTTGGAGAATTAGAACGAGATATAGTAAACCAAAGTAGCTTTCAATTTGAAAGAAAAAAGTTTGAAATTGATGATTTATTTGATCACTTCCGGTGACGACCGGAAGTAACGGCGACAAAAAATATTACGTGCATGCACCATAGAGAAAATAGATCTATCATCCCTGAAAGTTTCATTCGATTATCTTTAGTGGTTTTCAAGTTTACCCCCGGACAAAGTTTCTTTCAAAAACCGGAAAATCGGACGTATCTGACGAACGGAAGTGAATTTTGAAAAAATGAAAAAAATGCCTCGAGGTACCATCGTTCCCCATAACCTGTGAAAGTTTCAGGAAAATCCATCCAACGGTCTCGGAGACGAAAGGGAAAAAAAAAAATAATAATAATAATAATAATAATAATAAACAGTAGAATCACTAGAAGGTCTTCCGTTGGAGACGGAAGACCTTAATAATAACTAGTACTTATTGTAACGGGGACCGTTACAGATGTTCCCCAAACATTCCCCCATTTAGTAAGTGGTGACATTTCTTTCAGTACAAGTTGTTTTGACCATTGCAATCTGTGTAGCATGTGAATATATAACTATCTTATAACGTTCAGTCCATTTCATACTAGTTCAAATCAGTAATAAAGATCTGAGAGTTTTCTGCACGTACGTGCATGCACGTGCAGATAAATAATTCGACCATCTCGATACATCAGAAGTCATACTATATGTGTACAAGAGAAGTTTCACAACTGTTCAATGAAAAAGGAGAAATTAACGGCAACTCAAAACTACAAACACCGAAATCAATGCACGTGCATACACGTGTGCATGAGTACCACACAGCAATTTTCTTGATGCTATTCAATAGACATTTGAACAATATACTTACTATATGAATTTGGTATCGATTGCTTCACTCATAAGAAAGTTATTGGGATTTCAAAATCGTCCAATCAGAATTAAGCGCACGTGCATGCGCGTGCAGGGAAGTTATTTTGAGACTATTAATAAATTGAGAGGCCCAAAACATACCTGCAACCTAATTTTCAAACCTATTCATTGCAATCTCAAAATGTTATAGACCAATAATTAAATTTAGACGTCAAAAATTACAATGCACGCGCATTCACGCGCACGCAATTTTGATAATGGAAAATTTGTTGACACCATTTCATAGACATTAATATCATAGATCCTCAGTGTAAATTTGAATTCATTTCCGTTTTTAATTCAATAGTTATGACCATTTTAGTACCCGAAAAATGAAAGAAAAGCTATGCACGTGCATAGACGGGCACGTGAGTATGACTCAGCATCAATGTTGATGTCATTCAATAGACATTTGATAGATATACTTACAGTATGAATTTCATATTGTTTCCATCATTTATAAGAAAGTTATGGCGATTTGAAAATCGTCCAATCAGAATTAAGTACACGTGCATGCACGTGCCGGAGAGTTATTATGACTCTTTTCTTTTGTTAAGAATATGAAGATAGATATACAATACAAGTTTGAAAAGATTTTGACAAAAAACAAAAAAGTTATGGTCATTGAAAGAATTGAATATTCAAATGCCAATGCACGTGCGTGCGCATGCGCGTTTTCAAATTTTATAACATACATTTGTAGATATTTAAAATCTTTACATATCCTGCAAATCTCATTAAATAGTCATAATTTACATGAAAGTTAAAAACGGTTTTGTCTTATCCAATCAAATTGAAGCACACGTGCATGCGCTTGCAGAATTGAAATTTTGACGATGCCAAACGGTTAAGAGTCTCAAGTTATACCTGCAATATAAATATCAAACGATTTCATCGAAAAATAAAAAAGTTAGACGAATTCCAAAGTTTGTAAACAAAAAATCCAATGCACGTGCATGCACATGCATGCATTTTCAGACAAAATGACGTTCGTTCCGCACATCTACATAGAGTATTCTATCATCCTAAAAAGGTTTCATCTTGATCCCTTGAGTAGTTTCTGAGAACACTCGTGGACAAAAAAGTGTGACAAGAATAAAGAAAGAATAATAATAATAATAACTAGTACTGATTGTAACGGGGACCGTTACAGATGTTCCCCAAACATTCCCCCATTTAGCAAGTGGTGGCATTTATTTCAGTACAAGTGGTTTTGACCTTTGCAAACTGTGAAACATGTGAATATATAACTATCTTATAACGTTCAGTCCATTTCATGCTAATTCAAATCAGTTATAAAGATCTGAGAGTTTTGTGCACGTGCACGTACGTGCATGCACGTGCATATACATAATTCGACCATCTCGATACATTAGAAGTCTGACTATATGAGTACAAGAGAAGTTTCACAACTGTTCAATGAAAAACGAGAAATTAACGGCAACTCAAAACTACAAAGACCGAAATCAATACACGTGCATACACGTGCGCGTGAATACCACACAACAATTTTGTTGATGCTAATCAATAGACATTTGAACAATATACTTACTATATGAATTTGGTATCGATTGCTTCACTCTTAAGAAAGTTATTGGGATTTCAAAATCGTCCAATCAGAATTAAGCGCACGTGCATGCGCGCGCAGGGAAGTGATTTGGAGACTATTAATAAATTGACAGGCTCAAAACATACCTGCAACCTAATTTTCAAACCTATTCATTGCAATCTCAAAATGTTATAGACCAATACTCAAATTTAGACGTCAAAAATTACAATGCACGCGCATTCACGCGCACGCCATTTTGATAATGGAAAATTTGTTGACACCATTTCACAGACATTCATATCATAGATCCTCAGGGTAAATTTGAATTCATTTCAGTTTTTAATTCAATAGTTATGACCATTTTAGTACCCGAAAAATGAAAGAAAAGCTATGCACGTGCATACACGGGCACGTGAGTATGACTCAGCATCAATGTTGATGTCATTCAATAGACATTTGATAGATATACCTACAGTATAAATTTCATATTGTTTCCATCATTTATAAGAAAGTTATGGCGATTTGAAAATCGTCCAATCAGAATTTAGCACACGTGCATGCACGTGCCGGATGGTAATTATGACTATACAGTTTTGTTAAGAATATCAAGATACATATACAATACAAGTTTGAAAAGATTTTGACAAAACACAAAAAAGTTATGGTCATTGAAAGAATTGAACCTTTAAAAGACAATACACGTGCGTGCGCATGCACGTTTGCAATTTTTGTTACATCCATCTGTAGATATTTGACATGTCTACCTATCCTGTAAATATCATTAAATTTCCTTGATCGGCATGAATGTTATAAACGGTTTTGTATAATCCAATCAAATTGAAGCACACGTGCATGCGCGTGCAGAATTGAAATTTTGACGATGCCAAACAGTTAAGGGTCCCATGTTATACCTACGATATAAATAGCAAACGATTTCATAGAAAAATAAAAAAGTTAGACTGATTCTAAAGTTTGTAAACAAACAATCCAATGCATGTGCATGCACATGCATGCATTTTCAGACAAAATGACATTCGTTCCGCACATCTACATATGCTATACTATCACCCTAAAAAGGTTTCATATTGATCCCTTGAGTAGTTTCTGAGAACACTCGTGGACAAAAAAGTCCCAAGAAGAAAGAAAGAATAATAATAATAACTAGTACTTATTGTAACGGGGACCGTTACACATGTTCCCCAAACATTCCCCCATTTAGCAAGTGGTGTCATCTATTTCAGTACAAGTGGTTTTGACCATTGCAAACTGTGAAACATGTGAATATATAACTATCTTATAACGTTCAGTCCATTTCATGCTAATACAAATCAGTTATAAAGATCTTAGAGTTTTCTGCACGTGCACGTACGTGCATGCACGTGCATATACATAATTCGACCATCTCGATACATTAGAAGTCTTACTATATGAGTACAAGAGAAGTTTCACAACTGTTCAATGAAAAACGAGAAATTAACGACAACTCAAAACTACAAAGACCGAAATCAATGCACGTGCATTCACGTGCGCGTGAGTACCACACAGCAATTTTGTTGATGCTAATCAATAGACATTTGAACAATATACTTACTATATGAATTTGGTATCGATCGCTTCACTCTTAAGAAAGTTATTGGGATTTCAAAATCGTCCAATCAGAATTAATCTCACGTGCATGCGCGTGCAGGGAAGTGATTTTGAGACTATTAATAAATTGAGAGGCCCAAAACATACCTGCAACCTAATTTTCAAACCTATTCATTGCAATCTCAAAATGTTATAGACCAATACTCAAATTTAGACGTCAAAAATTACAATGCACGCGCATTCACGCGCACGCCATTTTGATAATGGAAAATTTGTTGACACCATTTCACAGACATTCATATCATAGATCCTCAGGGTAAATTTGAATTCATTTCAGTTTTTAATTCAATAGTTATGACCATTTTAGTACCCAAAAAATGAAAGAAAAGCTATGCACGTGCATACACGGGCACATGAGTATGACTCGGCATCAATCTTGATGTCATTCAATAGACATTTGATAGATATACTTACAGTATAAATTTCATATTGTTTCCATCATTTTTAAGAAAGTTATGGAGATTTGAAAATCGTCCAATCAGAATTTAGCACACGTGCATGCACGTACCGGATGGTAATTATGACTGTACACTTTTGTTAAGAATATCAAGATACATATACAATACAAGTTTGAAAAGATTTTGACAAAAAACAAAAAAGTTATGGTCATTGAAAGAATTGAACCTTCAAAAGACAATGCACGTGCGTGCGCATGCGCGTTTGCAATTTTTATTACATTGAGCTGTAGATATTTGGCATGTCTACCTATCCTGTAAATATCATTAAATTTCCTTAATTGGTATGAATGTTATAAACGGTTTTGTATTATCCAATCAAATTGAAGCACACGTGCATGCGCGTGCAAAATTGAAATTTTGACAATGCCAAACAGTTAAGAGTCTCAAGTTATACCTACGATAAAAATATCAATCGATTTCATTCAAAAATAAAAAAGTTAGACTGATTCCAAAGTTTGTCAACAAAAAATTCAATGCACGTGCATGCACATGCATGCGTTTTCAGACAAAATGACATTCGTTCCGCACATCTACATATACTATACTATCATCCTAAAAAGGTTTCATCTTGATTCCTTTAGTAGTTTCTGAGAGCACTCGTGGACAAAAAAGTCCCAAGAAGAAAGAAAGAAAAATAATAATAATAATAAGAAACAGAGTAAAACCAATATGTTCCCAAACTTTGTTTGGGGAACATAATAATAATAATAATAATAAGAAACAGAGTAAAACCAATATGTTCCCAAACTTCGTTTGGGGAACATAATAACTAGAAACTCATTACTAGTAATGAGTAGGTCTTCCGTTAGATCACTTCCGGTAAAGAGCTTTCTGTTCCTACGAAAACCATTTAAATATATCAGAAAATGTGCCTTAACAATGAATGAGAAATGTATTATCGAATTTTTTACTCATTTCTCGTAACTTCCGGTGATGACCGGAAGTACTTTTATGATGCGTTTTCCTATAATTGACAGCGACTCTTTACTGTCTATATTCCCTGAAAATTTCACGTCTCTATCTGAAAGAGTTCTCAACAAAAAGAAGTAGACTAAAGAAAGAAAAAGTAGTAGGTTACTATCGACCGGAAGTCAATTTTGAAAAACAAAATGATCCAAAATCTAGAAGTTGATACTTTTATTATGACATGTGAAAATCATATGAAAGACTTCAAATATACGCGAGATTTATGGTGCCAAAGAGATGAAAAGTAAAAATGTATTTTATCAAGAAACCGGAAGTAGTTGTTTTGACTACCGATGGAGTCAATATTCTTTTGACACTTTGAAAGAGACTTAATAAACTAGTATAGGTTTCAATTTAAAGGAAAAAGTTTGAAATTTGCGATTCTTTCAATCACTTCCGGTGACGACAGGAAGTGACGGTCGACATGTTCAACCCTCTACTGCACGACTGCAAACGGAGATTTATAATTCCTGAATAATTGATGAACCTATATTTTACCTTTTCCAAGAAAAATGCTGGACAAAATTCCTTTTGAGAAACAGAAAATCGCCCATATTTTTCGACCGGAAGTGAATTTTGTAAAAACAAAAATAGTTATAGGAAGGTCCTTTCATAAGACATTATTCCTGAAAATTTCAAGAAAATCTATCCACCATCTCTGAGAAATCACTCGAAGAAATCGGAAAATCGACATTTTTCAAATACTTCCGGTATAGACCGGAAGTGACGGACGAAAAAATTGAATGTATGTGTACAATGGACTAATGTTAGTTGATCAACTCTACAAGTTTCAAGCGTCTATCTATATTCATTATTGAGAAACTGAAAAAACAAGGTTTGAATATGTCCACCCCATATCTCACGACCGGAAGTGAATTTTACAAAAATATTTCAATTTACACTAGACATTTATAATGTCTATAACATATGTAAAATTCAAATCATTAACTTGTTTTATGACCGAGATTTATGGCACTGAAAAATGAGAGAATGAATAGTTTTTCTTTGATATAACCGGAAGTTGGAGATTCAACTTCCGGTGGGGTCAATAGTTTTTGAGAATTAGAACGAGACCTAATAAACCGATATAGGTTTCAATTTGAAAGAAAAAAGTTTGAAATTTATGATTTATAAATCACTTCCGGTGACGACCGGAAGTGACGGCCGACATTCTTACCCCCGTACTGCACCCCTACAATGTGAGATCTATTAACTCTGAAATTTTGGTGACTTTATCTTTTACCGTTTCTGAGAAAAACGATTGACAACGAAAACAGCTCATAAGCCGTATTTGCCGACCGGAAGTGAATTTTACAAAAATATTTGACGTTACTCTAGACATTTATAGTGACTATAATATATGTAAAACTCAACTCATTAACTAGTTTCATGACCGAGATTTATGGCACTGAAAAATGAGAGAATGAATAGTCTTTCTTTCATATAACCGGAAGTTGGAGATTCCACTTCCGGTGGGGTCAACATTTTTGGAGAATTAGAACGAGATATAGTAAACCAAAGTAGCTTTCAATTTGAAAGAAAAAAGTTTGAAATTGATGATTTATTTGATCACTTCCGGTGACGACCGGAAGTGACGGCGACAAAAAATATTACGTGCATGCACCATAGAGAAAATAGATCTATCATCCCTGAAAGTTTCATTCGATTATCTTTAGCGGTTTTCAAGTTTACCCCCGGACAAAGTTTCTTTCAAAAACCGGAAAATCGGACGTATCTGACGAACGGAAGTGAATTTTGAAAAAATGAAAAAAATGCATCGAGGTACCATCGTTCCCTATAACCTGTCAAAGTTTCAGGAAAATCCATCCAACGGTCTCGGAGACGAAAGGGAAAAAAAAAAAAAAATAATAATAATAATAAACAGTAGAATCACTTGAAGGTCTTCCGTTGGAGACGGAAGACCTTAATAATAATAATAATAAGAAACAGAGTAAAACCAATATGTTCCCAAACTTTGTTTGGGGAACATAATAATAATAACTAGTTCTAATTGTAACGGGGACCGTTACAGATGTTCCCCAAACCTCCCCCAATTAAAAAGTGATGTTCTTGTGAATCTATAGGAAAAAATCATTTTATTTTAGCCTTTAATTACATGTAGTACGTTCAATATGGTCATTTCAGTACCAAGAAATGAAAGAAAGCGTTGCACGTGCATACACGCGCACGCGTGTATGATTCCGAATTTCTGTTGATGTCGTTCAACAGGCATTTGTATCATATACCCACAGTATGAATTTCATAACGTTTCCACCAAATATAAGGAAGTTATAGCGATTTTAAAATCGGCCAATCAGAAATCAGCACACGTGCATGCATGTGCTGAGCAGTAATTCTAACCACAGCAATTTGTAAGGAGTACCAAGATACATCTAAACCCCTAATATGAATAGAATTTGATGAAAAACAAAAACGTTATCGTCCTTTAAAAATTGAACATTTAAAAAACGTCTCACGCGCATGCGCGTGTGCGTTGGCATTTTTTGTTACACCAACATATAGATACACATATTGTCTACATATGCTGTGAATATAATCTCATTCGCTTCATAAATAAGATAGTTACATACGTTTTAGCATTATCCAATCAAAATGAAGTGCACGTGCATGCGCGTGCAAATTGGTAATTTTGACCATGTAAATCAGTTAAGGGTCTCAATATCTACCTATGATATGAATTTCAAGCCATTTCAATGAACAACAAAAAAGTTAGACTGATTCCAAAGTTAGCGTACAAATTTTGTAATGCGCGTGCACGCGCATGCGTGCGCGTGCTGGTAAAATAACTATTATTTTTCATATGTACAAATGATATACTATCATCCTATTTAGGTTTTATATCGCTTCCTTCAATATTCTGATTTTCCATTTTTTGCACCAAAATTGCAATGCACGTGCGCGCGCGTGCATGCACGTGCAAACAAAATGACTATCACTATGCACATCTACAAACGCTATACTATCATCCTGGAAAGTTTCATATCGATCCCTTTTGTAGTTTCTGAGAACACTACCGGACAAAAAAGTACCGGAGAAAAAGAATAATAATAATAACTAGACACGATCTCGTTGCGAGCAACGAGTAGGTCTTCCGTCCGATTTGTTGATGCACTCGGAGTTAAAAAAGACAAATGAGTCCCAATTTAGTTTCCGACTTTAAGACACTTTAGATATAATCAATTTTTCATATCATAAGCTTCTGAAGCAAAGTTGCGGTGAAATTCGTTTGAAATTCGACTCTCCAGGCGAGCCATAAGCCCCGCAGGCCTATTTCTTGATGTCATTTGTTAGCCCTCTATAGACTCAACAACTTTAATTCTATATGTCTTTACAAAATATTTACCTGTAAAAAGTTATTGAGATCGACCGATATCGACAAAAAATCGACTCTACAGGCGAGCCATTAGGACCATAGGCCTATTTCTTGATATCAATCGATAGATCAAGTATTTAGAAATTCTTTACCGTTCTCGAGTTATCTCTACAAGAAATATTTAGGGGCCAAACTGTAGCTCCCTAACGGGGCCACATAGGGAAAAAACGAAATGTACATATTGTTTAGATTATCATTCTGAACAACTTTTGTTCAATAATGCTTTTCAAAATATTTGTCGTTTTCAAGATATGAGACGTCAATTATTTATGATTTTGGCCCTTAAAATCCCTTATTACGTAACATATGACCTACTTTTTGATTTGATAAGAACAAGCTCGTTTAGATGAACATTTCCGCTTCAATGACTTATTACAAAATATTAATAGTTTCTGAGATATTCTCATAAACCTTTGAACCCTTCTGGGCCCCTAATTTAAAGGGTCAGCCCCTTTTGCTTGATATCGTAAGAAAGGTCATGACATTTCAAACATTTTTTGTTCAACAAGTATTTAGAAATTCTTTACCGTTCTCGAGTTATTTCTAGAAGTAATTTTTAGGGGCCAAACTGTAGCTCCCTAACGGGGCCACATAGGGTAAAAACGAAATATGCATATTGTTCAGATCATCATTCTGAACAACTTTTGTTCTTTATTGCTTTTCAAAATATTTGTCGTTTTCGAGATACAAGGGGTAAAAAATTTATGGTTTTGGCCCTTAAAATCCCTTATTACGTAACATATGACCTAAATTTTTATATGAATAGATTTGGATTGTTGAGATGAACATTTTTTGTTCTTTGACTTATACCAAAATATTAAGGATTTTCGAGATATTTGATCTAGACTTTGAGCCCTTCTAGATCCCTAATTTAAGGGGCTAGCCCCTAAACATGATATTTTCGAAAAAATCTCGTAAATGTGCACAACTTTTGTTCTACATGTCTTAACAAAATATTTGCAAGAAAAAAGATATTGGAGATCAAAGGTGAAAAATCGCCGAAATCGGCGAAAAATTTTGGCATCCATTTTTTCAGATCCAGGCGAGCGTTTAGGCAAATCGCCTCCGGTAAAATCGAATCCCCACAAATCTTCTAAAATGTTTACTCTATCTTGTGTAGAAATTTCAAGACTCTAGCTTCAAAACTAACGGAGGAGATGTGTGGACAACAAGGCCCTTCAAAAAGTCACTAAAAGAGAAATAACTCCTGACCGGAAGTGACGTCAAGCACGAAATTTTGCAAGCAAAGTCTCGTCACCAAAAGACATCTTTCCTGAAAATTTCGTGGAAATCGATCGAGAAATGGCTGAGAAAAACGCGTGTACTACCAAGGAAAATAATAATAATAATAATGAAGAAGAAGAACGCGAACAATAATAGTAAGGTCTTCCGCAGGAGACGGAAGACCTTAATAATAACTAGAAACTCATTACTAGTAATGAGTAGGTCTTCCGTTAGACCACTTCCGGTAAAGAGCTTTCTATTCCTACGAAAATCATTTAAATGTATCAGAAAATGTGCCTTAACAATGAATGAGAAATGTATTGTCGAATTTTTTATTCCTTTCTCGTAACTTCCGGTGACGACCGGAAGTACTATTCAGATGCGTTTTCCTATAAATGACAGCGACTCTTTACTGTCGATATTCCCTAAAAATTTCACGTCTCTATCTGAAAGAGTTCTCAACAAAAAGAAGTAGACTAGAGAAAGAAAAAGTAGTAGGTTACCACCGACCGGAAGTCAATTTTGAAAAACAAAATTATCAAAACTTTAGAAGTTGATACTTTTATTAAGACATGTGAAAATCATATGAAAGACTTCAAATATAAGTGAGATTTATGGGAACAAAGAGACGAAAAGTAAAAAGATATTTTAAACCACAAACTGGAAGTAGTCGTTTTGACTACCGACAGAGTCAATATTCTTTTGACACTTTGAAAGAGAGTTGATAAACTAGTATAAGTTTCAATTTAAAGGAAAAAGTTTGAAATTTGCCATTCTTTCCATCACTTCCGGTGACGACAGGAAGTGACGGTCGACATGTTCAACCCCCTGCTGCACGCTTACAAACGGAGAATGATCATCCCTGAATATTTGATGAATCTATATTTTACCTTTTCCAAGAAAAATACTGGGCAAAATTCCTTTTGAGAAACAGAAAATCGGCCATATTTTTCGACCGGAAGTGAATGTTGTAAAAACAAAAATAATTATAGCAAGGTCATTTCAGAAGACATTATTGAATTCCTGAAAATTTCAAGAAAATCTATCCACCATCTCTGAGAAATCACTCGAAGAAATCGGAAAATCGACATTTTTCAAATACTTCCGGTATAGACCGGAAGTGACGGACGAAAAAATTGAATGTATGTGTACAATGGACTAATGTTAGTTGATCAACTCTACAAGTTTCAAGCGTCTATCTATATTCATTATTGAGAAACTGAAAAAACAAGGTTTGAATATGTCCACCCCATATCTCACGACCGGAAGTAAATTCTACAAAAATATTTCAATTTACACTAGACATTTATAATGTCTATAACATATGTAAAATTCAAATCATTAACTTGTTTTATGACCGAGATTTATGGTACTGAAAAATGAGAGAATGAATAGTTTTTCTTTGATATAACCAGAAGTTGGAGATTCAACTTCCGGTGGGGTCAATAGTTTTTGAGAATTAGAACGAGACCTAATAAACCGATATAGGTTTCAATTTGAAAGAAAAAAGTTTGAAATTTATGATTTATTAATCACTTCCGGTGACGACCGGAAGTGACGGCCGACATTCTTACCCCCCTACTGCTCCCCTACAAAGTGAGATCTATTAACTCTGAAATTTTGGTGACTCTATCTTTTACTGTTTCTGAGAAAAACGCTAGACAACGAAAACAGCTAATAAGCCGTATTTGCCGACCGGAAGTGAATTTTACAAAAATATTTGACGTTACTCTAGACATTTATAGTGACTATAATATATGTAAAATTCAACTCATTAACTAGTTTCATGACCGAGATTTATGGCACTGAAAAATGAGAGAATGAATAGTCTTTCTTTCATATAACCGGAAGTTGGAGATTCCACTTCCGGTGGGGTCAACAT